>NC_079149.1:60783277-60822975 GCF_945859685.1 Eupeodes corollae | reverse complement strand
TTTGAATATAAAAATTAATTTTCAAAACAAAAATTTAGAAAAACAATATATACTCTGAAATTAATTCTATATTTATAAATAGATTTATAAATAATTACTTGTTTTTTTCCACTCGCAAGTGTTTAGTAAATCAATAGTCTCTTTCATGGATAATGAATGTTTTCCGAAGAAAATCAACCTTTGTGGTCTGAGTATTGGGGCATATACTTATAAAGTGAAAGCAATCCTCTTTCGGGTGTAGATTACACAGGGAACAAAATTGGTTGAAGCTTCCATTGTAAGGGTTGTCATTTAAAGAGAGAATCTCACATCTTGCTTTAAATATTAATGATATTTTACTATAGTTTACTGAGTTATGAAGGTAGTTTCTTTTGTTTAAGTTGAAATTAAGTTGGCTGTATAGTATCCTGCTTTCAGACTCACGAAGCATTCTGATGAACGTATCACGAGTGATGTCTCCATATTTTTGAAAAATGCGGTAAAGTAGATCTTTCAGATTACCTATGTTGCATAAATCAATTTGAAATTTTTCTCCACAAGTGTTACCAAGAGTTTGCCACCTTGCAAACCACCAGTCTTTATTTCTCATCTCATACAAAAAGAGTTTCTTTGAAAGTCGGGATTCACCATATTGACTGTATACCCTAATTATGAACTCGGCTGGTGATTTAAATGTATATGTTAAGATTTTTGGCAGTCCGGTTTCTAGGTAATTACCGTAACTAGGTGTATTTTGGGGCAGGTTAAAAAGCTTTTTTATGAAGTTCCTATTAAATTTTTCAATTTCTTCATACTCATACGCTCCCCAAATTTGTGAAGCGTAACAAAGAGTTGATTTAACCACTGAATCAAATATTTTATGTTTCGCAGATAAACTTATTCTTTTGTTTGAAAACACATTTTTCCATGAAAAGTTGAGCAAACTTTGAGAGCTTTTCAATTTTTCGAATGTATTCATCGTAAAGGATGTTAGAGTAGTCAGTGAAAAGTTGTTTTATTATAATGAACGTCCTATAATCATCATCAGTTCCTGTTTAATTATACTTTATCCAAGCTTTGTGCTTTTTGTTGTTTTATGTTTTTAACGTGAGAATCAAACCATGGTGGAAAACTTAAGTTATTTTGAGCCTTTTTAAATGGAATCGTTTTGTAGAAACAGTCAAAAGGAGTTAAATAAAAAATATTGCACATATCGTCAATATATAAGTAAAAAAATAAGTGATCCCAATTGATCGTACATAATAAGTGGAAAAGGTTTTTAAAATAACCCCTACTAAAGTTGAATTCTAATTTGTTGTTATTAGATAGCATATGAGGTGAAGCCATGTTTAAATTAAGTGCTTTGTCTAAGGCAGGATGATGGCGATCTTCGTCCACGATTTTGACAGCAAAAGTAATCACAGCTGCTTCAGACCATATGGTTTCGGAGAAAAATACCAAATCGAGTGTTTTTAAAAAACGATTCTTCACACAATTGAGTTGACTTAAGCCACATAAACATAAATTAAAATTACCAACAACCAGTACTTCGTCTTCAGGTTCCAAAAGGATATAAATACATTCGATAAAGTCGTTTAGTTTTTCATAAACCTCGTTCTTGCAGCTTGAAGGTATATATGCTGATGCAATACAAAATTATCCTGGTGCCATTTTAATTTTCAAACATAGTATTTCGATGTCTGTTGAATGAAAGTCGTCAATCAAGTAACCAGTGAAAGTATTGTTGATAGCGACAAGAATTCAGCCACCAACGGCCGCGTTTGAATCATTCGTCTGAGCTATTACGTTCCTGTTGAAAGGCTTGATAAGAGAAGTCAAAAAGCTCCGAGTCCGAGATAGAGTTGTTGAGCCATGTTTCCGTCAATATTTTGATATCGTAAGGAAGATTGTTAATGTTTTTGTAAACCATGTTGGTCTTTGTCCGAAGTCCATTTACGTTTTGGTAGTAGATTACAGTTCTTGATATAGCCATGCCTCTAGAATATAAATCCATGGTTTTTAAATGGGTGGCTGTGTTTGCATGCGACCCAGAGGGTCAAAAGTCGGCAATTTTTGATCTCCATTATATCTCGATCTAGAGCACCTAGAGGGCTGAAATTTCAGGATTGTGGTCTAGGAATCGTTCCCTTTCTATTTAACAAAAAGTTATGGGCAAAAATCCAAGTTCAAACTTAAAATGCGAATATCTCGCTTGATATGCGTCCCAAAGCGTCAGAAGTCGTCAATTTTTGATCTCCATTATATCTCGATCTAGAGCACATAGAGGGCTGAAATTTCAGGATTGTGATCTCGTTTCCTTTTCATTGCTGTGCCTATCTTTGAATTAGACCAATTTTACAACAAGTTATGGGCTTTTGATTACTTTTTCAAAAATTAGACATATTGCGAGTAATTATGAAACAGGGAATGGGATAAGAAAAGGGATAGTCATGGCATGAGTCGGAAATATTGAACCTGGTAACGTAATACCCAATCGTGTAGTCCGAGTTACAAAAGAATTCTTATACCAAGTACACAAATTTGAACCAAGATTAAATTATGGGAAGAATGGAACTAGCTGTAGCTATTCAACTAGAACATTGTTGGAAATGTCAATAATAGAATGATAAGCATTGGAACTTACAACCGCCCAACCATTTTGCAATAATAGTTTATTTCCTATGCATTAATGCTTTCTTTTTAATTCAATTGGTTAAAAAGGGAATCTGGGACACATTTTTGCCAGTAAAAACAAAAAATATTGCCCTCTTATTTACATATCAAAACTTTTATTTTATATTCAAAAAATTCCTAGTAACTTATATTAAATAACATACATTTAATAAGACACATGGATTTATTTGTTGAAAATGGTTCAATTTTAAAGAAATACTTCAAAAAGTAAAAAGTGGTTTTAAACTTAAATTTTGATTTTTCGAAATAACTTTAAGAACCAACTACCATCAGCCTAACAGTTTTTTGCGTAATGAACGTTCTTCTTTCTATTAATATTTCTTGTGTTGGTTTCATCAAAATAAGTCTCGGAATTTAAATTTTAAAGTATGATTATCTAAAGTTTGAGTCTTATTTAAATTTAAAATAAATTTAATATTATATGTCAATGTTCACTTATTGTAAAAAATTGGTGTATCTACAATTATTATATACCTCACTCATTATCATGCACCACTTTGAAATGCAAAGTAAATTGAAACCACATTATGTACTTTGTTATTTGACACAACATTGCACTATTGCTGTAGCATGATATTTAATTAGCAAGGTGTTGCATAATATGCTTTTCCTTTTTTGTGTCAAAAGCTTTTCCATCCGAAACCGCGGTCCTGGATAAATTAAATCAAAGGCAACTTACATCAATGTGCAATATTCATGGGAATATTTGCTAGGAACCTATACGGGAAACGGAAGTATACTGACTGATGTTAAGAATTTGTCCCTCGTCAAATGCAAAGCCGTATAGAACACCTACCTACAAAGGTTGTGTTCATGTCCAGTTTTACTTCAGCGCATCACCATTACAAGCTGCAAATCGTGGCTCCTGCATGATTTGTCATTAAAGGACTTTTTACGTGCATACGTGTAAGTAGGCCTATACTTTTTGCAGTGTACTAGCTGAACTGAGTTTGAAATAACGTGATAAATGAGATGCGAATCAAAGACAATTAGTACACAAACCCTTGTGCAGAGTGATGATGGATGTCCTATAATCATTACCTGGAGGATATATGAGGGCTTATGATACAACCTACACTTTCATACGTAGCAGTTAACTACAATTTTAAAGCGAAAGCTGATATATGGGTTGAATGTCATACGTTTGTGAATTTTAAGGTTTGCTTTACTTCTTTTGAGTGTTTTTTTGTTAATTTTTCTTCCTGTGGATAATTGGATGGTGCAGAATTTGTTTTGATTGACTTTGATATTTCAACTAAAAAATTAGATTCTCTGAATTCAAAGGATCCCTTTGTGTACATTATAAGGCGGGTGCCATCAGCAGTAAGTTAAAAAGAGTGTTTTTTTTAATCGGTGCTCCTGACTGGAAACAAATTAAATTGTATTTTTTCAAAGACTAATGCATGTTTTGTATATTTTTATAATCAGAAGCAGCTGAAGGCAAATAATATCAAAATATCTGATTTAATTTTGGAAAACAAACAAATTTAATTAAAAAAAAGAGTTACTGGTTGTTTATTGTGAAAGGATCAGTAATTTAAACACGATTCAGAGCCATTTCCTTAACATTTTCTTTTAATTTAGCACCTCCATTTAGATAGATAGATAGATTTCGATTAATCTTGAAAACTTCCTTCATTCAAGTCAAATCAATAAGAGTTTATATCATTCAGAAAAGACGGTAATTAAACATTTGTAAGATTTGTCCGCTTTTCCGAAATTTCAATGCACAGAACATAGCTTTATGTTGATTTGTCATGTCATATTTTTACTGACGCCTATCCAATAAAATTGCAATTTAAAAAAGTTAATAAATTATTAATTATAAAAAACTTTAATAAAACCCTTCATTTTTATTCAATGAAACTTGACCTACAGACAAAACATAAAAACATCTCTTCTTTGTGTATAACTTCAGTGGCGAAATTGTTACAAATGATAAAATTGAATATGTTTTTGACATTAAACCCGAAACAATACTTAAAAAATGAACAAAATCATTATTTTCACATAAATGTGTATTTCGGTTCAAAAATTTAATCAACTCATACTCAACTACAGAAAAACCTTATTAAGATAGCTACTCATAAATAATAAATAAGTTTTTCAACTGAAGAGAGGAGGGATATTTTATTTCTTTATTTTTTTTTCTTTTGCAATTTATGCTTGAACTCGAGAGGAAATGGCTTTATTTTACAATTTAAATCTTTTATAGTTCCGGATTCTCAAATTGTTTTGTGGTTTTTATTTTTGTTTGTGTTGTCTTAAGTTTGGATGGAAAATTCCACAAACAAATGAGTTGAAAAATTTTAAATCAAGTTCATATAAAGTATCGCGTTATTATTTATAAACAAAAAAAGGAAATCAAGGAACAAATTTACAGTCTCTGTTTTTATAAACCATATAGTTTAGAACTTAAGACAAACAGTCACATCGGAGGAATTGTGTAAACAAATTTGAGTAATTATAATTTTACAAAAACTTTGAATTAGAAAACATTAACTCGTTTTAGATCAAAAGAAAAAATGTTTTTGTTCCCTTTAAAATCTTACAGCGCTTTTATGTTTTTATTTTAAAAAATACATTCAAATTTTGAGAATTCCTTAGATTAATTTTTCAAGTTAAGTAAGATACTGTATTTTTTTGAAAGAAAAACAGAAAAACGTTCGCCTTGTAAAATTCTCCTTCAATTTTTGTCATGTAAGTGTAATGTAAGTACTCATTGTTCATGGCTTCAACATCAGTGCTCTTTCCATTGCACATCAAACGAAATATACTGGGGACATAAAAATGAATGGCTGGGGATTTCATGTGCATTTCGAGATAGTTGATTTCATTGTTTTTTTTTTTTATTTTCTGCAGATACGATTTGATAGAAATTTAAAAAAAAAAAATTTTTCTCAGAAAAATTGTTTTATGAAACGAATATTTTTTTTTAATGTGAAATTTAAGTCTATCAATTTGAAATATGTTACATTTATTGTAAATTTTATAATAATCAATAATGTTCCCTGTGATTGAGATTGAATTATTCCTTGGTTTATACTTGTATTTGTATATGAAAATACTGCGTTGTCTAGGAGCACTAAGCACGCATGTATTTGAACCTTCAATCTAAATCACTTACAATTCTATTTTACTCCCATTTTCAAAGCATATTTCTGTCGAGGTCATACGTCTTCCATCTTTCTTATATAGATCCTTCAAGGGAAGCTAAGTTAAGATTAAAATAGTCGAGTAGGAGTATGGCTTGGGCAGTTTTTTGAAGTATTATGTTAAATGCTTTCAAAATGTATTTTTGTTACCGAGACTTTTAGTTCAAAAACCCATTTTTAACAATTTTAGTAGCATTTTTTCAAAATTTGAATTGCTTATATAAACAAATTCAGATTTGATTTTTTAAGAAAATTAAGCACAGAAAGGAATTATTTTGAAATCAATACTTTCATTTATTCACGAGATATCGAGAATAGAACATCAATGTTTACCAATTTTGCGTTTTATATTTTGTAGATTTCCATTTTATGAAAAAAACGAGGTGTTAGATTTTTATACAAATTTTCTGAATTGAAAAATTTAATGTATCCAAAATTAATTTAAAAAAAACACGGTTTAACGATTTTCGATTTTTTTTTTTAAATCAAGGGTTTTTTTGATTTATAAAATGACATTAAAACTTTTGAAGACAAACTTATTTTTCAGGTAAAATTTTGAATCTTAAAATTGTTTCTATTTAAATTATTTTAACTGTGCATGGGCACTTTTTCAACGTATAAGGATACACATTATACCAATAAAGGTATTACCTACAACCTATACAACGATTTTTTTTTTTTTTTTTTATAATTCATTTTTTATTAATTCATTCTTAAACCTATCTTAAAGCTAGACAAAAATTCATAAAACTAGCCTAATTATCCATAACTTACAACTAACTTAATGGTCCCATACGGACACTCTAAGTTAAACTATAACACTTAAAACTAATGCCTTTCGGCCCTAAGATCTTTTTTACTTCATTTAAATTTTATTTATTTTGTATTTATTAGAAAAGTTGAAAAAAAAAACTAATATCAATATCCTTTTTTATTTTTACTTACAAACTACTTAAAATTAGGTCCTAAAATAAAACTTAAAACTAACTTAAACTACCTATTCTACCTTTAAACTATACTTAAAACTAGAACAACCACAGCAGCAAATCTAACTGTCTAACATTTTTGTTTTTCGTATTTCGTTGTCTTTTTTTATTTTTTGTTTTTATTTTTATTTATTTTTTTTTTAATGTTTTTTAATGTTTTTTTTTTTTTTTTTTATTTCTTGTTTTTTGTTTTTTTTTAAATTTTTTTTTTTTTTCGTGCCACCATGCCTATTCTACTTAAAACTAAACCCTAAAACTATAAAACAAGTATGTAAGCCGGCCAAGGCTGAAAACCCCATCCCGACTACCCAATATCAAGTGCCGTTTGAAGCCACCAAAACTGGTTCTCCTGCTTCAGCCTATCAGTTCGGTCCCGTTCGGACACAGCCCTACTGAACCGAAGGAGCTCTGCTCCGCCTTGTGCCATGACGTCCCGATTGTACAGGAGTCGCCTATCCACGGTTCTTCGTCTGACGTGGTAGATTAACGGAACTGCCAATCTATCCTGTATCAGACCGCATTTGTCTAAAAAGAGGAATGCCTCTGGTGGAATGAAGCCGCTCAAGCGTGCACTCTCAAAATACTCGTCGTTCGGATAGAACGCCCCGAAAATTAAATTGTTGGTCGAAGACATAGCTCTTGCAATGTGACCTCGAACGAGTTTTATCACGAAATTGTCAATTCTGTTGATTCGAGCCCCGTTGTATACGACCTCGTTGGAAAAGTAATGCACATAAGAAAATTCGGCTGTTCGATAGAAGCCGGTACAGCGTCGTAAACACTGCCGCTCGAACACCCGAAACTTCTCCATCTGGGAAGGGGCAACGTTGAACCACAAAGGACAACCATACACGATCATTGGCCGTATGAGGGCCATGTAGCAAATTACCTTCACTCTGGGGTCAAGCCGACTGCTAAAAAACAGTCGGTTCGTCAGAGCGAAGGCTCCTCTGGCCCTGGTCAGAGCAGCATTTATATGTCTGTCGAAATATAAATACTGATCTAACCAGATACCGAGGTACTTCACTACACTTTTGCTCGCTAATGGCTGCCCGTGAAGATCAACGATGACCATCTTGCGCCAATTCTTACACGTATCCCTCGTGGCCCTAGCCAACGGAGTCCGGAACAGAATTGTCTCTGACTGGACTGGACATCTATTTTCAGTTTCCAGTCGTCGCAATATCGCTGAATCTTGTCGAAATCACGCTGCAAGAGAATTCTAATAACCTCAACCTTTCGGGCCGTTCTGTACGCAATTAGATCGTCGGCGTACGCAATTGCCTTTGTAAGACTACCTATCAGATCGCTGGTGTAAATGCTGAAGAGAATCGGCGAATTCACCGCTCCCTGTTGAAGACCATTTTTAATTGAGAATGTTGTGGTAGAAGTTACATTGCCACTTTTGACAACAAACTTTCTACCGGTAAGCATATCATAAAGTATATACAACAGTGGCTTGCTAATGCCAAGCCTGCTTAGTTTTAGGTAAAGACCCTCTAACCATACAAAGTCAAAGGCCTTTTTCCAAATCAACCAGAAGAGCACCTGTGCATTGTTGTTTTGATTTATTCCATTGGATATCAGAAACAAGTTTAGACGAAGCATGAATTGTGTCATGACCCGCCTTGAACCCGAACTGTTTATCCGGAATTATTTTGTTGTCCGCAGCCCACTTAGTCAGAGCCCTATTAATGATCTTTTCGAAAACTTTGCTGATACTCGGAAGAAGACTAATCGACCGAAGATTTGACGGGTTGGAGTTGTCCTTTCCCTTTTTCGGGAGAGCGCGTCTTCCAATGCACTGGATAATATGCATTATTCAGTGCATTATTGAAGAGTGTGGTGTAAATGTCAATTGCTTCCGTCGATAAATGTCTTAGTACAACGTTGGATATACCATCGACACCTGCTGACTTTTTATTTTTTATTGAATTGAAGATGAGCTGAAGCTCAACCTTCGTCACTAACAAGGGACTTGGTCCCGTTAGCTCGGCGGTAATGGCATTTGCCAAGGAATCGTCACTGAACCGCATGAAACCGCGGTTCTCAGATCGCCATTGTGCCATATCATTTCGAAGGTAAAAGTGATTAAGTAGGGCTCTGTTTTCCAGGTCGTGGTTGGGGCGAATGCTAACATTCACCTTGTACACTTGCTTGAAAGCAGCTCCTACCACCTCCACTTTTTCCTTCGGATCTTCAATTATGTAAAAGTCATCGTCAAAGATGGCTTCCTCTGGATCTGTTTGCGCTGTCCTGAGTACGTCTCTGTTCTCTTCAGTTCTTTGGAGTTTAAGACACGGAGGTCATTATCGTTTTTTTTCCTGAATATCTTGTTGATTTTGGAGAACATACTAGGGTCACTCGAATTAACTGACCGGATCTTGCGGTCCCAGTACTTGTTAATTGATAGCCTGTAGTTCTCCTTAATCAACAGATTGACATTTTTTATTGACGACTTCAGTGTCCTAACCTCCAAGTCGCGGGGGTCTGTAAGTCGTCTGTGCAAGTTTTTGAGGAACGTATTCCTCCAACTCCACGCGTTCGTTCGGAATCTGCATTACAGCAGCCAGTCCGCAGTGATCACTGTCGTACTCGACTGTCTGTAAGCAGTTTCGCGGGTGATTACCCACTTTGTCTGAAACTGTCAGTCTGGTGTCGTACAGCAAAAGGTCCAGAAAGGAGCCGCTTCTTGGATACGATGGCCTTTCAGTAGCCAGCAGGTCGACGCCATATTCAACGCTGTAAAGATTCATCAAATTAAAAAGATGATTACCTCTGGGATTACTATGTTGATTTCCCCAATCTTCATGTTTTGCGTTCAAGTCACCGGCCAAGATGAAATAGTTTTCTTCCAAGCTCAGTTTAAGTTCCCTAAAAACAATCTCGAGTTCTGATGCAAAGTAAGTGACCTGCGGAGCTCCAGCCGCATAAGCCGCAATCATATACATCCGCTTCCCTGGACTGAGAGAGAGATGCATACAACGCAAACTTCTAGCGCCTTGAGCTTTCGCAATTCATTGTTGTATATTACTTTATAATTAATGCCTTTTCGTATAAAGAGAGCGACACCGCCCCCTTGAGTGGAGTCGGGCCGTTCTCTTCTTACGATATTGTAATTTTTATGAGTCAATTTGTGTTTGTGGTTTAGCTTAGTTTCGCTAGCCATAAACACATCGGGACTGTAGTCTTTCAACAATTGGAACATATTGGCTCTTCGTTCAATCCTAATCAGTGAATTTACATTCACAGCTAGGACTTTTAGGCGCGTCTCCGGCAGCGCGCCCATTATGGTCTAAATTGCGCCAGGCCAGGCAACAAAGAGTAGAGATGATCTACCCTTTTGCCTTGCTCCTTTATCTGACTTTGCAGTCCTGTTAGTTGACCTTGAATGCTCAACAACAAGGCTACAATGTCAGGCTGCACCTCTGGTGCCTTAGGCACAGGGGACTTTGGGGCAACCGTTGGTGGAGCCTGTCTCGTGTTTCCACTCCCTGACACCATTTGGGCGTAAGAGAATTTGGGATCCACGAATTTTTGTGTTGGAGCCTGTCGAACTGTTCGACTTCTTTCGGCTTTTTGACTGGCCTGTTTTTGTTTAATTTCTTGGGCCTTAGGGCAACCCCTATAACTAGCTGGGTGCCCTTGGTTTCCACAAAGGACACACTTGAGCAGGGTCAAATCCTCAACCCGCTCCTTCCCCAGCTTGCACTCTCCTTCTTTGTGGGTTTCTCCGCACCTTACGCAACGCAACTGCATATTGCAGTTGGCATTGGCATGGCCAAACCTCTGGCAGTTCGTACATTGTAGAATGTCGTCGTGCCTTTTTAATGTCTCCCAGCGTACAGCTTGATTGTCGAGAGATTCGATTCTCTTGACACTATTAAAACTGCTCTGGGGCGATAATGTTACGAGGAACATTGGCAGCCTATAACCCCCTCGTCTGGACTTCACCGTTGTGAAAGGCTTGACCCCGATAAAATCGAGATCGTCACTGGCTTTTTGGCGGAGCTCAGCTAAGAGCTCCTCCGGATCCGTGCAGGAACTTATGCCCTTCAGAAGGACCGTCTTAAACTTTTCACATTTTGGCGTGTAGCTGAAGAACTCAGCTGTGGCCTCTTTTAACAACCCTTTTACTAATTTGTATTTGGCCAGTGAGAAACACTGGACCGAATAATTCTTTTCTTTTTCATTTAATAGTTTAATTAGAAATTTGCCCTTAGTGGCCGACTTACATACCTGTTTTATGTCGTCCAGGTCAACTCTATGGGTCCTTATTGGTGGTATTTTTTCTTTCTTGGCCTGTGGTTGTTGCTGGTGTTGCTGCTGCTGTTTCTGCTGCTGCTGCTATTTCTGCTGCTGTTGCTGCTTCTGCTGCTGTTGTTGAGGTTGCTGCTGTTGATGTTGCTGCTGCTGCTTCTGCTGCAGTTGTTTGGCCTTAGCCGAAGTCGATGGGCCCTCGGACATAGGGCCTGTCACTTCAGATGTCCTGTTTTTATTTTGCTCCGCTCCTGTGTTTTTGGGAGCGGGCTTGGCTTGTGGCTGTTTTTGCTGCTGTAGTTGTTGTTGCAGTTGTTTTTGCTGCTGTTGTATTATTTGCTGCTGTTGTTTTTGGGCTGCCTCTTGCTTTCGGCGCGCCTCTTGTTTCAGCTTTAGCTGACTGAGGAGGGGCTCTATTTCCTCCTTGAGCTTATTTAGACTTTGCTCGAACTGGTTGATGGCTGCCTGTTTGTCTTGTAGGGCCTGCACCAGTTCTCTTTCATCTTGGAGGTCCGCCGCTACCTCCAAAGCCTTGTTTGTCTGCGGGACTGGCTCTGGCTCCGATAGGATTAAATCCTTATTCGGAGACCTGAAGAGCCCCTCTCCACCTTCGGACATGTACTCTGTTTTCTCAGACTCGGCGTAGTCTGAGAACTCACTCTCGGTGGTAACTCCTCCCTTACCCCGGTCCATGTCTTTTCGCATATCCCGCCGCTTAGCGGAGTTGGCTCTCTCCACTTTATTTGGGCTATGCTTCTTTAGCCTCCTCTTTTGGTTTGTTGTTGCTACTGTCGCCTGGTCAGATGTTGTTGCTATTGCTTGTGGTACTGTTACAGGCACCACCGTAACATCGCCTGATGTATTGGCAGAGGTATCTTTCGATACCCCCGCTTTCTTCTCCTTTACCATTTGCTTCTCTTCCCAATCGATGAAATCAACAATTTCTCGATTGTGAAAAAAAGCAATAATTTTCCTCGTTGACTCTGCCTGGGACTCGAACCCACGACCCTTCGCTTTGTCTGCAGACGCCACCTCCACTGGGCTACCGATTTGTTATTTTAAACAGTGTTACACTGCTACTTACTTTTCAAACACTACAAATGCACTTTCTTTTTAATGAAATTAAAAAATCAAATAACACTTGTATTCACTTTGAAAGTCAAAGAACAACGACTGAACCTATACAACGACTTTTTACGAGCCTGACTGTAAATAACACATGAATAACAAGTTCTTGTACTTGTTCGTATCCTTGTTTTTTTTTAACTTTAGGGAAAGAAAATTAAATGGAACGTAATAAGTCCATATTTTTGCTGAAAAAAAAGAAGGAATGTTATTGGATTGTAGTAAGTACCTTCTACCTACCAATAACATTGCTTCATTTTCATCATAAACATGTCTTTATCTATCTTATCTGCAAAGAGCTGAGCACGCCAATGAACTATTCTTTATCCGTTTTAGACACCTACCTAACTACACAACCAATAGGCGATCGATTTACAATTTAAAAATACATGTTCTGCCTCTTTCTTTTCTTTAGATAATTTATTTTCCATCCTGGTTCTTCTAATATGAAATTTAAATAAAGCTATCGAAAGGAAAAAGCTTTGAACAAACTAGTTGAATACACAACCAATTGTTTTCGTTAAAAATGCTTACAACTATTTTTCATTTCCGGGATGAGTTGTGTCTTGGGATGAAACTAGCTTACCGACCAAAAATAGTGTGTATTTGATATGTTCATTCAAATACACAAACCATTTCCCTTAATATTTCATATTTTTATTATAATAAAAAGTTAAATTTGTTCAACAAATTATAAATTAGTATTTAATAAAATGCATTTCGCATAGTGTACGGAAAATTCTCCTTGTTTTGACACCTATTTTGAAATTGATTTCAAGGCCTCCTCCATAACATACCTACCCCCTACCCTCCACGTTTTAAAAACTAGCTTTTAATTGTGAAATGTCAATGATTAAATTGACAACTTCCCAAAGAGTGGACCAATTTTCAAAATTAAACGTTTAATCATAAAATCCTATGCATTTAATAATTAATATTGCTCATTTTTCCAAAGATATACATTGGCTAATGTGTTAACACGAAACGATTTTCGTCGATTTGATATTGACTTTTATTTACAATAGTTTTTAAGATAAATAATATGAAAATAGTATGTATACGCCTTAGTGAACCAATAAATCTATTTTCGTTCTTAAAGTTAATAAAATCCCTGAATGCGATTTCCGACAATAAATTGAAAATGGATGCAAAAAGCTCCGTTGGATTCATACCAAATCCGATATTTATAGATCTACTTCAACACCTTATCAATTCTTCAAGTTTGGTTTCAAAAACAGTGGATGTTTCAACGGATTCAATTTTCGACACCATCAGAATATCAGCTGTCAGGAGTTCTCACAATAGAGCAAATAACTATGACGAAGAATGTAGAGAAGAGGAAAAAACAATAATTTGGCATCTGAATCCCTATATCTTCATGCAAATAATTTGTACAGAAGATTGTGTAGCCTCAAAAAACCACAATATCTAAAAAACATATGGCGTTGAATCTCATACATTGTAATGATTCTACATCGTCTTAGCTGAAATAATAAGTCAACGGTCTCTGCTATTGATGTGGATACAATGGCTACTTACTTTAAAACACTTTTCACAGCAGACCCTGCTGAAATAAATATAAGTTTTGCACTACCATTCACTTATAATGATGAGTTAGATTTGCGATTTTCAATGCTAGAGCTAATAGTGGTTTTGAAAAAAATGAAGGATACTAAGGCTCCAGGCTTAAATGGTATACAGGTCGAGTTCTAAGAAAATACCAGCTCACAATTTCTAGAACAAATTTTACTTTTAATAAACAAGATGTTTCTAGATGAGACAATCCCAAATAGCTTCTGATCTTCATACATTTCTTTGAAAGGGAGATCCTAACCTACTGGAAAATTACATTGGAATCTCTGTTCTCAGCTCTTTGCGGAAAATGTTCACTCAATTCCTGTATCTAAGGCTTGTTTCATGTGTTAAAAGGAATAATAAAATAAGTTATTTCCAATCTGGGTTCTAAGCAAATCTCTCTAGACCAACATTTTATTTAAGCGAGTGTTGATAGGCATTTTATTTATAAAAAGAATCTCTATGCATTCGTTCTAGATTTCAAAGCCGCCTTTGACACTATAAACACAAGGTTACTACTTTTCAAAGTTACAGATCTTGGCTTGTCTACAAAGTTCATAAGAATATACATATGAACAACTAAAATCGAATACAAGTTCAGTAGTCAAAATTGGTATGAGATTGTCAAATGAATTTAAATCTGAAACGGGAGTTCCACAGGGTTGCATTTTGAGTCCCTTGATTTGTTTCTCTTATTCAATTACATTGAAGTTCAAATTCCCAGGTGGTGTTATTTTTGGATATGTTCTTATCAAGGTGATGATCTTGTCATTCTAACCAATAATTCAGAGACTTTTCAGTTCCAGATAAATAAATTAAAACAATATTGAGATCTTAAAATAAATACTTTAAAGTCAAAGATATTGGTTTTTAGATCTCAACAGGACAAATCGCAACTGGCACCTTGATGGTTCAAACATAGAAGCAACACATAACTTACATCTTGGAGCTCATTTTAAAGACAAAGTGAAGGTAGAAAAAGCAGCTATCAATTGCGTGTGGTCAAACTTCTTCAAAAGTAACTCTTTAGATGTGTCGAGTAAATTTAAAGTATTTGAGACAACTATCAAAAGTTCTCTCTTATATGCTAATGAAGTTTATGTATGCAATGAATTAAAAGTAATAGAATTAGTCCAACTGTACTTTTTGAAACGTATTTTCAGACTCTCTTCTAAAACACCAAACCTCGCTATTTACATTGAATGTAGTCTGCCTCTATTTTACCTAAGAAACCTCAAAGCTAATGCAGATTATATTGCTAAAGTCATGCGTAGACCTAATATAATAAACATAATCTCAACTTATTTCTCGAGGATGACAACTATTTTTGAAACGAGTTTACTGCCAATCAGATAATTCTTATCTTTAAAATGCACGTTGGAGTGCTTGAGCTTAACTATAGACCTGTAACCTCAATCAGGCTGAAAATATTTCTCATTTCTTAGCTTTTTGTCCAATCATACAGGAAATCCAAAAATTATATTTTAATAAAAGTTTGTTTTTAAAACTGAAGAATTGTTTGCAATTTTAAATGGAGAAAGTGGATGGAAAAGTCTCATTCAATTTGTTTCAGAGGCTCTAGCATATAGAAACATGCATATTAACTTTTAACACATGTGGTCCAATGATAAACTTTGTTTAAGCTAAACTAAAAGCTCAATTTAAAACACTAACTTATTTTTTATATTTTATTCCTTCGTTCGAATTAATAACTATATAAGTGTTATTTATTATAATTGAAATAAATATTTATATAATTAACGTTTGTTTTCGAGCGTTCTTTTCATTGATATTAGTTTTATGTTTTAACTGTTTAATGATATTTATATATATCTATATATATATATATAATAAATATTAAATTCATATAATTTGCATTTTCGGCAGACGTCTTATAAGCCATACATGCTATTCTGTTAAACATGTGTATTATATGGAAAATAAAAAAAATTAATAAAATCACGAAGTGCAAGGTTTATCTTAAGTTTCAGTTATCGGGATTCAATTAAAAACTTAACTTTTAAAAATGCTAATTGGTCTTTATCATTGCTTTGCAGTCATAAGTTACATGTTTACAAAGTTGTTGCATTCGTTTTTAGTCGCTCTCGAAAGCAAATAGGACAAACTAATTCCTACTCTTATCATTAGCTGTCACTCATTAACTTATTTTGTTGAAAAGATTCGTATATATCCAATATACTATAATGAAGCCATCTAAATAACTCTGTATAGCATATAAACATCTTCATTTGCAATAGTCCTATAGATTTGTTTGACTCTTGATTCAAATAATAAATTAATTCCAATACAAAATTAAACATCAATTAAGCACTTTATCTCTGTAGCTTACGAAAATTTCCAGTAGATTGCCAAGTTTATCGCCTAAAATTGTCAATACTTAATAATGAATGCTATGCTATATATTATACAGGATATCAAATTGTGGTATCGGCTATAACTTCAACCTTCTATATCATAGTCGACAGCAATTTTCTCTGTGAGTGTGATGCGATTAAAAATGTATCAAAATATCGATCTTTTCTATATGCATGCACACAATATTGTTAGTGCTCTTTATTTCAAGAATTCACATTCCCTCAAGAACGTACATATACCTTTGACTGTGTAACAACCTACGTAAAATGCAGGGTGTTCAGTAAACAACTTATAACTTTGTCGACAAATTCCGATACTTAACAGTTTTATGTACTTTCTTAAAAAAAATTAACAAATAACGAATTTTATCAAACTATCCCTTAGAAATATTTAATCGTGTAATGTTGTTCCAAAGTAGTAAAATGTCAAAAATATGCTTGTTAAGAATATATGTAGTTCTTACTGAACACCCTGTTTCCTGTATTGAAATGGTAGAAGATATCCATATACTCGTACCAATATTTTACAACTACACTTAAGTGCAGTCCTTAGACAACTTTTCGACACAGAACTTTTTGTAGTTGGTGTGCGTTGGCACTCTGTATGTTTGCAAGCGTTTAATATAGTAATTGCATTATTAAACTACCACTCACTTCTATTAAAAGCCAGAGATGGAGAATAGAGTGACTGCAGAAAACCCAATAGAAATCTATAAAAACAAAGATGCCACTTCACGTTGGAGCTCAGGCATAGACATTTAAAATTCTAACAAAAACAATACCGTGTTTTTAAAATAATTTTAAATGTTTGAATACAAATTAAATAAAGTTTCAAAAAATGACATAATTTTAAAATTCACAATGAAAACATATTTAATTGATTTGAGTTTAGAAAAAATGTGGATTTTGTAAAAAAAAATGGATAGTGTTATATTATCTCAATTACAAGGACCCTCTGCTAAAAATGTGTATTTAATCCTTGAAGTTGAAAATCAATAACAAAAACGCAAGTGTTGTTTAACCAAAATGTATACTGTACGACTCACATTTAGGTACAGAAGTTAAAGTAAAAATGATCCTTGTATGGCTTTTCAATATTTAGAACAATTTACTTTTCGATTTTGTGAAACTCTAAATATGATAGCACTTCGTGATAGTATTCGAAAAAAGACCAATCTAAATGCCCAAGAAAAACAAGATATGAAAAATATACGGAAGAACATCAAAAAACGTTGTCAAGAAGACATCCAAAAATTCAATGACAACCTCTTAAAGACAGTAATCGAAGAAACGAGATCAATAAAAAAGGCAAAGTATGCAATCCAAGATTATAAAGAGTGGATAACAGCAATGGCGGATAATGATAAAAGAATTCAAGAAAGGAAGAATATTAACCAAATAGCTACAAAATTCTACATTGATCTATACAAAACACGCATAGTAGACACTGATGATATATTTCTAGAGCGACAAAACCAGGAAGAAAATTTTCCACTATTTCTTAAAAGTGAAATAGAGCGAGCAATAAATAGTTTAAAGAATGAAAAACGCAAAGGAAACGATGGGTTAATAGCTGAATACCTAAAGTTCGGCAACGTTTCACTGGCCAACTGGTTGACTACTATTTTCAATCAGGTTTTGGCCACCGAGGAAGTCCCAGACCAATTGACGAAATCGGAAATAATTCTCATACATAAAAAAGGGAACAGGGACGATATCAACAATTATCGCCCGATAAGCATAATATCATCGATATACAAGGTTTTTGCGAAGTGTTTATTTGAGAGAATGAAAACCACTCTTAATTTAAATCAACCTTTTGAACAAGCCGGTTTTAGATCAGGTTTTTCAACATTAGACCATCTACAAACCGTTAATCAAATAATAGAAAAATGCAAAGAGTATAACATCACAATATACTTTGCCTTCATCGATTTTGCAAAAGCGTTTGACACAGTAGAGCAAAGATTTATTTGGAAGGCGCTTCTCAATCAAGGTGTAGACGAAAAAATAGTTCGAATCCTAAAGAAAATGTATGACAGGATCACATCCCGCATAAAAACGGAATGCATCGGATCAGATTTTAAAATATCGCGAGGTGTTAGGTAAGGAGATCCAATTTCACCAGCACTGTTTCCCGCAGCCTTAGAAGGAGTATTTAGAAAGCTAGACTGGGAAGACAAAGGATTGAAGATAAATGGCAAATGTCTCTCAAACCTCCGATTTGCCGATGACATTATAATTATCGCAAACAGCAGTGAAGAACTTCAAACGATGCTAAACGAACTATGCTCGGAATACGGAAATATTGGGTTGTCAACAAATCAACAGAAAACTAAAATTATGACAAATGGTGATCCAGTTAGTGTTCTGGAACGTTAAGCATCTTCTTACATTGAATATTTCGAATAAAACAAGGAAATATGTGTTTGACTCAACAGTTATTCCAGTCCTCACCTATGGGTGCCAAACTTGGCAAGTCACGAAAAACACTGAAATGAAACTCCAATCATGTCAGAGAGCAATGGAGAGAGCTATTTTGAACGTTCATATTGTCCACCAAATTAACCATCAGAATATAAGAAGTCAATCTAATTTTGAAGACGTTAGACACAGGCTTAAGAAACTCAAATGGGAATGGGCAGGACATGTAATACGTACACCTGATAATCTATGGACAAAATTAGTAACCGAATGGATACCCTTAGAAAGCAAAAGAAGCATAGGTGGACAACATAAACGCTGGAAGGATGACATCCGAAAAATATGCCCACTTTATTGGAGAGAAGCACTAGATAGAAGAAGATGGAGAAGTCTGGGGGAGGCTTATGCTCAGATAACCTAAAATTATACCTCTCTTTTCAAATAATGTATATATTTAAATTAGTTTTAAACCTTCACTGAATTATTTGTTTCTTGTAATTTAATTAATTTTACGTACACATACTTGTTTAATGTAATGTAAATATATTCAATCAAATGGTAATTATAAAATTATTGTAAATTTTAAAGTATTAATGAGGGCATAAAGCTTGGAATAATAATAATAATAATAACTTTTCGATTTTGTAATAAAGTTAACTTTTTATATTGTTCAAGTGTCAGTGGACAAAAATATAATATGTCCTTACAGTATAATAATACATTTCAATAAAAGTAACCATTCAATGAATATTATACAAGTTTGAAACGCAAACGTTTTTTTGTAAAATTTACAGATAAAAAAGTAACATCACACTGTAAAAGTGTCAACTGTTGATATAAGGTCTTAATTTATTCAATGATATTGCTAATGTCCTAGCAGACAGGCTAGAAAGAAACGGAACTAAGCTCTACAACTTGAGTATAGGATGTCACATTACAAAAACAAAAATATATACATTGTAGTTTCCTGCAACAATCTCTTCCACTTTGTGTAGTTATGTGTAACGTTTGATACGAAGGATAATAATAAACAGGAAAAAAAAGACAATGTGAAACTGGAGAGAAAAGCTATGCATTTTGTTTGGTGTGAAAAATCAGAGAAAATTGTTCTTGCACGAGAAATATTTGTTAAGAGGTTAAGAAAAAACATATATATATATATGTATGCCCATATATATGTATGTGAGTAATAAGAAAAGTTCCCAGTGAGATGTGAAGTTTACGGTACTACAAGTGTAGGTATATCAAAAACAGAACAAACAGAAGACAAACCTACATATATAAATGTGCACATAGAAGAAAGAAAAGGATTAAATTTCCATGCATTACAGTGAACAGTGTGATATCAAAGGATGTGTAGTTGACGTTGAGCTGACATAAGTGAAAATTGAAAAAAAACTTACATCGTGCAAATTGATAAAATTTACTTGGAGAACTATTTTCTTTGTTTAAAAAAAAAACATACAAGCCGTCTAAATTTCAGTTTATTAGATAAACTTTGATTTAAACACATCGATTGTGTGAACTTTATTTGAAGTTATTTTTAAAAGTTACCTTTCAAGAATACCTACTGATAATCTCACTTGACAGTATTATAAAAGCCTGGTGTTATAAATAAGATAAAGGTATATTTAACGACTAATGCGTCGTGTTAATTTCTGTGACCTTCTAAGCTTATTTACACGAGAGTGGTCGCCACATAAAAAAACTCACTTGGAATCAAGAAGTTGTTAGAATCGCAATTTTTCACAATGTCTTTTTAAACAAATATGCAACTAACTTTAAGGGGATTTTTTCCAACTTTAATATACATTTAAATGCGTCTTCAGCCAGCTCGGTCCCTAGTTAGCTGTCTCCAGTTTCGCATGCCAAGTTGGTTGAGGTCTTCACCCACCTCCGTGCACCAACTCCGTGCGCTACCTGCGTGCGCCACCTGAAACTCTATCTTCTTCTACTGCTACGTATCTCGGGATTGGATTCGAAGAACTTACGGGCTGGAGCGTTGATGTCCTTTCGCTCTACATCACCTAGCCTTCTAAGCCGTTGGACTTTAATTCTGTTAAAAAGGTCAGTGTCGCTGTACAGTTCGTCGTTATATCTTCTCCTCCATTCTCCATCTATGGATACGGGACCAAAAAATCACCCGAAGAATTTTTCTCTCGTAGCATCCTAAGATGCTTTTTGACAGAGTCCAGGCCTCAGCGCCATAAATAAGAACCGGGATGATGAGTGTCCTATAGTTGGTGATTTAAGATGCTCGAGAGAGAACTTTACTATACTCAATTGATTTCTAAGTCCAAAGAAGCAGCGATTTGCAAGAGTTATTCTTCTTTTGATTTCAGCGCTGGTGTCGTTGTCTCTGTTTTTACCGGTGCCTAGGTAGACAAAGTCTTCAACTTCCTGAAAGGTATAGCTGTCCATGGTCATTTTTTGTCCAAGACGTCGTTGTTCAATGTTCTTTTTTAATGACAGCATACACTTGATCTTGTCTTCATTGACCACTAAACTCATCTTCTTCGCTGCCGTCGCAATGCTAAAAAACGATCCACTGACATCACGCTTTCATCTTTCAATTATGTCAACATCATCTGCGTATTCGAGTAATTGGATGGAAGATTGTGCCTCTATTGTTGACGGTTGAGTTGAGATAGAGCAGTTTGACAGGGATGCCAAAACTAGACCTTGCTCTGTAGAGCTCTTTAATATAGATACTGTCATACGCGGCCTTAAAATCGATAAAGAGATGGTGGGTATCGATTTGAAGCTCCTGTTTTTTTTTTCAAGATCTGCCGTAATGTTAATATTTGGTCGATAGTGGACTTTCCTGGTCTGAAGCCACACTGATAAGGACCTATCATCAAGTTTTTGACGAATGCCTTCAGACGGTCACATAATACGGCAGATAGGATCTTATATGCAATGTTAAAGAGACTGATGTTTCTAGAGTTGGCGCAATTTAGAGGTTCTCTCATCGGGCATGCTTTCTCCCGACCATATTTTGCAGATGAGTTGGTGCATGCTCCCTACCAAGTTATCGCCCGCTTCTTTAAATAGTTCGGCTGCTCCAGCAGCTTTTTCTGACTTCAGTTTAGATATAGGTATCTTCACTTAGTCGAGGTCGGGTAGGTGGAATTGTTGATCTGACTCGGCTAGGTTGAGTGGTTCTATATCCTCTACAGTGGAATTTGGTTCTTCATCACCGTTATATAATTTGGAGAAGTGGTCTTTCCATATTCTCAATATAGAGTGTGGTTCTACTACGATGTTACCCTGATCGTCCTTACAGGCATCGGTTTGTACTTGGTACCCATGGGAGGTTTTTTGTACTTGTTGGTAAAATTTACGGACCTCATTCCTCTTGTGACATCCCTCTATCTTCTCGATCGCGCACTTCGCATGCTTTCTTTTTTTTCATCTAAGATGCCGGAGTTCCTCCCTCCTCTTCTGCTCGTAAAGCTCTATTGATTGATCAGGAGGTGTCTATGTCCCCTTGTCGGTATCAATGTGTGTGAACTGCGTACTAGCTACCCAAAAGTCTCACCCCGCAGAGAAATCGATCAGCCTGAATCCGTTGTTGGAGGTGGTGTTGTGCAGGCTGTATCTCCCGATTGTGCCACCAGTGATGTATTTTATTCCTAGCTTCGCCTTAATATCTCCTAAGATAAATTTAAGGTCATAGCAGGGGCACTGCTCATAAGTCTTGTCCAAGAGCTTGGAGAATATGTATTTGGTGTCTTCATCTTTCTCCTCTGTTGGAGCTAGGCTTATGTTAGCGAATTAAGCCTTCATGTGGATTGTAGTGATTCTCTCGCTCACACTGTTGAAACTCAAGACTTTTTGCCTGAGTCAAGTTCCAACAACAAATCCACACCCAAATAGACGCTGTCTTTGTTCTCGGTAGCAGTCGTCGTAGTATACACCGTAGTCTTGAATGGCGGTAATATCTGCCTTGCAGCAGTTAAGATCTTCCGCTAATTGTTTGGCTATACGTGGTCTGTTAAGGGACCTAGCATTCCACGTGAAGATCCGAAATTCGTTGTCCTTGTTTCGTTTTCTTGGGTTGTAACAGTAAATCCGTCCGTATCCGAGGCTTGTTGGTGCTTCGCAAGTTAGTTATTTTTACCTAGCGGGCCAAAAGATGCCAATACAAGAAAAAAAAAACTTAACACAAATCTATCTGTGCTTGTTTGAGAAAGCTCGAATTCCTCTTTAAGATCTTGAATAATTGGAGATGAATCAGTGTTTTTAGCTGCTCTATCTTTCTTATCGTTATTCTCAATTTTTTCCGTAGATGTCAATGCATTAACAGAATGTGCCAGTTTGCACAAAACTCCTAAATCGTGTTAATGCGTATGCAATGTCAGCAGGAAACCTCCGATCTACAAATTGATTACCTTTGTTTGTTTTTGAAATCTCGTAAAATGCCAATACTATACCAAGAATCCGGAAACGATTTCATCACTTACAGGCAAGAAATTTGCGACCTTCAGCACTTGTACACTTCTTTAAATTAAAGTTAAACAAGTTAACTCGGTGCTGTCATAAGAGATAAAAAGAGGAACAGTAATCACTTGAAACTTATCGAAATAGTTTTCAATCTTTAGGAGTTGGGACAATTTTGTTTTCATTACGACACGTACGATTCATAGATTAAAAAATCAGCAATAAAATTGTTTTTTCTTTTTACATGTTTAATCTCTAAACCCATATTATTGATTTGGCTTTAAAGTTTTTACTCTAACTAAGTCAAAAATGCACCTGTCGTTCATCTGATGGAACTTAAATCGCAATTTCCAATTTTTCATTTTATCCCCAATCAATATCTCCAGAGTTATTGGTTGGCTTTAGCTGATACATACATATATACCTTCGTAGATAGGTACCAATTGGGAATTGGAAAAAGGTCCTTTTCCTAGTTGGACACAAAGTAGATACCAATGCATAGCAAACTAGCAAAGCAAAAGTCAATACACAGCGAGGTATTCAATACTTGGGGTGGTGGAAAATTCTGAATTAATTTTATCTCCAAACACTCAGTGATGTTTTTGTTGAATAGTGAATACCTTTTTGAATAAACTAAGTGCTCCTTCTGAATAACAGCAGGAAAATAAAAAGAGAAATAAATAATAATACAAGAAAAAAAAAAACAACCCAAAGTCATCCTTTTGAATTGTTAAGGGAAATACCTGCTCTAGAATTGAATGGAAAAGGAAATAAATCAATTGAAGGATATTGGCACAGGACACAGAACGAACTGTAACCTCAACTGACTTTCTGAGATTTCTGGTTTTCTTTTATTGTTGATTTTTGTTCTTTTTTGAGGAAAACATTTTTAGAATTCATGTCACATTCTATTAGTTCTCAATGATTGTTATTTTGTGAATCTTTCGTCATTAAAATGGAATTTAAACATCAGAACCAGATAGTTTGTGGTTTCAAAGTGTCATTAATACAATGTGCATATCAAAACATTTTTAAAATAAAATTATTAAATTGGGAATCTTCAAAAATTTTATTAAAGTGATTTTGAGATTCTTATTTATATTTAGGCAGGAATAATATGTTAAACTTTCACTTCAATTGGTCTTTATGGTGGATAAAACTAATTATTTTATTATTATTATTAATTTTGCTGTTTTGCTCATTAAACCTGCACTTGGCAATTTCCTGTGTTAACTATCTTGAATATTCAGTTCTACTTTTTTTGCGGTTTTTCAACGTAAATATGGATTTAGCCGTAGATAAACATCAGAGCAAAACAATGGAGGCGGGTTTTAGTCATGTTGAGCTAAGATATAATTTTGCATAGATAGGAAAGCATAAAACATTTCACTATAGTTAATGCATCCTTATCGCATTTAATCAGTACACAAGTATCTAGAACAATTGTAAAAATTCCAATCCATTCGTTTTTTGGCACTTTGTGAATAAAAAATGGTAAATGCAACACTTTCAAATTTTAAGGTTGAAATCTTTCTCGGAGATGAGTGGAAACGAAGGCCTTGTATTGATACTTTGTTATAGTTATCTGCTGAACTAATTTAGTTGAAGAATTCAAAAAATTTAATCTCACTGCGTAAGATGCTATTAAAACTCTTTTCAATATTCCTCTGACTTCTAGAAAGACCAGAAACTGAGTTCTTAATATCAACGGTTTTTTTTTTCAGAGACTGAGTTGAATTGTGTGTTACATTACATGGTGACAAGTGATTTCCCCAGAGTTTCTACAACCTTGATTAAGTCTACAAAAAATTGAAGTAAATCTCCATACCGCTCTACTTACGTGGCCATTACCATAAAATCAGCTCGTGATTTCATAGAAAAGTATCAGATTTTTATTTAATAAGAGAGTTCATTTTTTTTCTTTTAACAAGAGGTTTTGGATATCAATGAAATTCTTTATCCGTGTGAAAGTACGTTTGATGTCATTATGTATGGAACTCGATTGGAACAGAAGTATAGACGCTGAACCCGATTTTCGACTGTTTTCAAGTTTAAAAACGGCCGATACTGCTGCAATTTCACGTTCTATATTCGTACGATGTTCATCAGTCGTCACTGGCTTTTCGATTGATTGTGACATTCGCTGTATGGCTTGTAGCACCAACCTGTTAGAACCATATGTCCTCCAACTCCATATCATCCAATTGGGATCAAAAATATTCGGTTGTCATTGAACGAAAACGATCCCTATTCATAGTAAAGTGCCGGTCTTAATCAAGAAAGAAGTACGGCCCCATGAAGCTGCTGGCCCATAAACCACACCAAACCGTAATTTTTTCAGGTTGCAATGCTGACTCATGGAGTACGAGCCAGAAATGAGCCTCATTGCTGAAGATTATTTTTCTATGAAAATCCGAATAATTTTCAAATTGTTACTAAGCCCAATTTACAAACATACGACGCTTCTGTTGGTGAAGCTGCTTCAGTTCTTGCGTTGATTTAATCTTGTAAGGATGTAAGCCAAGATCTTTTCTCAAAATTCTTTACAACGACGTCACAGAGATGCCCAACGTTTTAGACAGACGTGTGAGAGACACATTTGGGCTTTCAACAACTGAAGCCTCAGCGGCAGCAATATTTTCTACATTAGGGGCCTTTTTTTGTCTCACTGTGGATACAAATTTTTCCACTAGATGCTCAATTGTTGTTCTGCTGTTAACGTTGAGGCCACTGAATTTTAGTAATAAGTTTTAAAAATTTCAGCTTGTTGTTGGCTCTTATACCTTTCTATTATGAAATGTCAAACTTTACTGAAGAAAAATGTTAAAAGAGCGGCAAGAAATATGGCGTCGTTTGCAGTCCCTGTCGATCTACCTTTGTAACGTCCCTGTTGAAAAACCATATACAAAAATTTTCATTCTATTGTGCATATTTAATTTGAAAGATTTCTCGATTCCTAATTATAAGCAGCTGACAAATAATTTCAATTTATATCAAAACGATATTTCTGAAAGGAAATTAGAATTTTTTAATTCACATTCTTTTCAATGACTTGCTTGAAATATGCTTTTAGTAATTTGTAACATTTTATTCAAAATTCCAACGTTTAAAGAAATATTTTCATAAAGCTACATAAATGATAACATTTACAAGACACGAAAAATAGTTTTAAAAAATGATGCACGAGTTATTTTCATTTAAAAAAAAAGTAAAGAAAGTAAATACATAAACCTGGGAATATATTTTCTTCTTTTAAAATATGATGAATTACCCAATTTAAATTTTTTTCCTCAAGTTATTATGTCGAAGTTACTTCGAAGCTATCCTGTCTATAAATTCATTCAGTCTTCAGTCGAGTCTTATTTTCCAGGTGCAGGACCTACTCGACAATGCATTTTCTTCTCACGACCCAATTTCCCCCAGGAGCAGTTGTATCCTTTCAATAGGTAAATATGACAGACAGACTGTTTTGTTGTCGCCCGTATCGTCGTTGTCGTAGTTTTTGTCGTCAACTCTGTGCTCTACCTAGATTTTAATTCAGAACGGCATAGCATCGTGCTCTATACAGATTGCGTACTCCTTTCCCAAGTTGGTTCGAAAATCTCAGAGATACTTTTGTATCTATGAATAGTTTTGTCATGCAGTTAGTAGTTGTATAGAAGTCTCAATCCCCAACAGTGGAGTATAATATTGTTGTTTTTTTTAGTGTGATTTAATTTTTCGTTTTATTTTCCCTCTGCTACAAATTTAATAAGGAAAATTCCAAATTCCTAGATTTTCAACACATAGTACAGTCATTAATGGCAGGATAAATTAATTGACACTTTCTGCTTCTATACGCAAGTGTGGAACATGGAAGTGATAGTTTGCCATCAGACAGACGTCTTCGTCGTTTTCGTCGACTAGTTACAAATGACGATGCGACGGTTTATAAAAGTTGCAAATGAACAGTTAAATAAGAATAAAGTCCTTATAGTCCTTGAATGAAATGAATTTGCTTTGCAAAGTTAAAGTTAATTTTAAATTTGTATGTAAAACGTCAATGAAATACAGTTGAGCAACCCAGGATTGTATACATAGTAGTTCCCAAAGGAATGGGATGGTGGATAAATTTAAGAACTGTTCTTTTTCTCTCTACTTTTATTATCATGAAGTCTGCAGTGAAAATGCAATTTGAAGCGAGTTTTCTTCATATTTAATTGGTATGATTGCGGCAATTCTTTTTTCATTAGTTGGATTTATATAAAATTTGGTCGGGGAAGCAGACGTTTCTGCGTGGAGTTCATTTACGGACTTTAAATGCTTTTGGCAGACTTTGAGTTAAAATTTGTACTGCAAGTTTTAGTTTGATTTAAAAGTTCTGCGCCAAGTATATATTTAATATGTACAAAAATATAACAGATACTTTTTATATATTGAGAAGAATCGTTATAGTTGTTTCTGCTGATTTAAATTGGACAAAGAGTTATTGTTGTTAACTATTGCTTCTTAACATTATTCTACTGATATAACAGGATCAAAAATAGGGAAGACAAAAGTTACGTATAAGCCCAAGTGCACAAAAATTATCTATTTTGAAGTTATCAGTTATTTATTGAATTTTTCTTAGATTGATTATTTTAAAAAATGTCTTTACTGAAAGAAGTAAACAATTTTTGATTGCCTCCCCAAATAACTTTAAAATTAACTAACAATTTGTATAAATCATAGTTTCACATAATTTTGTATAAGTTCATGCCAAATTGATTTAAACATTTTAGTACTTATTCCATACAAATTAAAAATTAGTTTTCATAAAAGCATAAACCACAAAAAGAATTCAAATGGTACGAATGTCGAATAAGCAATTTATATCTACAATAAATTAAATGCTTTTCACATTTTCGCTCTAAATGGATTAATTTTAAAGGATTTTTTAAGTTTTAATTACTTTCTTCGACCATAAAGAAATATTTCAACGAAGATTCATTTTTCTTTTCATAACCTTTATTTAAACTTTTACATTGGTCTATATTCTATAATAATTACTTTGGAGACAAAATTTATCATTGTGCCATTTTGCTATACCATTTTCTTCAAGATAATAGAATCAAGATAGTTTGTGGTTGTCATAAAAACTTCAACGCAGTCAACCAAAGCATTGTCAGAACTAAATGTTTTAACTTACAAGCAATTTAATTTCTTTCGTTTCGTTTCTAGTGGAACTTTTTACATTGTGGCAGTGTGAATCGAATTTTAAAGTCTTATGTAATATTGAACCTGAAAAATACTTTATATGTGAAGAACTGCAAAGCTTTTAGAAATTTTTCACAAAGCTTAATATAGGTCTTCGAAGTCCTAATAAGAATAGCTTGATTTGAATAAATTACTAACAAACAAAAATATGTGAAGACCTAGGGAACTACAAAAAGCGAGTTTAGATAACCTTTAGAATATACAAAGTTACAAATATTTGTTTCAGCAATACAGCAATACAAATAAAAACAGGGATTACGTATGTAGTCCACGTTTTGTTTTGCATTTAAATTAAAACTAATGGATGTAGGTGGGTGTTATATTTCAAATCTAATTAACAATAAATTAGATACTTTTAAAGAAAAAACACTAATAAAATAATATCCTTTACACAAAAAACAAACAATATATCGTATAACTCTACCTAATGTAATGCGTTTTCATTGTTCAAATGTAACAAATAATTTCATATTATTAATCCATCCCGTTATTTGATTTTTCATATAATATAAAATTATAAGAGCCATATGAATATGCAAAAACAACAATAACATGCAGGCCTACTCATTGTTTCAAAGCAATAATTTTCATAATGTAGGAAGTGCTTTATATAAAGTATATGTCTGTAGAGGTGGGCTAATACTAAATTTTAAAATTTAATTTAAATTAAATTGTAAAAAAGAGGATGGGATGCTACCCAAACTGATTCCGTCTGTCGATTTGGCTTGCTTAAAAGTGTGTAGGTTCTCGTGTTTTGTTAAAAACATTCTCAGTTGAATTATTCTTAAAAATTTTCAAATTATTAACAATATTTTTATATGAAGAAATAGTTTAGTTTAAAAATCTAGTTTTGTTAAAAACGTTTTAAGTCGAAAACAAAATTTTACCAATTTTAGCAGCATTTCTTAAATTTTTACGAATTGGATGAATACAATTAATTTGAGAGATATCAAAAACCGAACATCAATTTTTACCAAATTTGCTTACTATTTCTTGTAGATTTTATTTTTATATGAAAAAACGGATTGTTTTATTTTTATAAAAAAAAAATACTTAATATCGAAAATAATAATAGGAAAAAGTTTGAAGACAATATTTTTTTAATTTTTGAAAGGAAATTTGTACCAAGTTTTATTAACCTTTTTTTTGGTTTTAATTTTTTGTAAAAAAAAAACTGTATTAGATTTTTCTCAAAATTTTACTGAATGTTGAAAACAATATTTTTTGAAAGATTTGAGAGATTAAGTCCGTTATCTAAAAGTTTTGAAAAGATATTTGAGTCGAAAATCAATTTTTACCAACTTTCATTAATTTTTTTGAGATTTTTATTTTTTGTAAAAAAACTGTCAATTCCATTTTTCTCAAAACTTTTCAAGATGTTAACAACAATATTTCATACAAGTGAAAATCAATTTGAAGCCATAATCTCAAATTTTTGAAAGATATTTGAGTCGAGAATCAATTTTTACCAACTTTTGTTAAACTTTTTTTAGTTTTTTGTAAAAAAAACTGTCATGAAAAACTGAGATGAAATCATTTTTAATGCATAAAATTTTCGAGGTGACAATTATTTATCAGTTTCTTTGATTTATAAAAAAAAATCGTTAATTGGATTTTTTTCAAAAAATATATTTATTGAGTATCATGTTACAATATATTATATACAATTTAAGTCTCTGTAGTTTTTGGTTTGTGAGATATTCAGGGTTAACCAAAATTTTAATTTTTTTAAAACTGCTATGGTAAAAAAAACACCCACGCAATTTTTTTAATAGCTTTTTCTGCATCTTTTTGCAGTATTGTCTGTAACAAAATTTATTTGAAGTCGATATCTCTACTGGTTCTTTAGTTTTGAACGACGAAAAAACGGCGCGAACGTACGGACGTAAAGACGTACGGATGTACGAACGTACGTGCACACGTATGTATAGACATCTTTATAAAAATCTCTTATTTCGACTCTAGGAACCTTGAAACGTCGAAAAATGTCAACATTTTCAATTTTACTAGTTTGACCCATTATAATAACTTCCTATGGAAAGTTAATAAAAAAAGGTACCATGAATTATTTGTATTCTTACTTGGAATACTTTTTTTTCTTCGTCAAAATATCAAGAGCAGGTCGAAATATAAAATCGATTAAATATTCAGGATATAATTTAAAATCTTTATGTGGAAATTCTCAATATTATACCTCGACATAGAAATCGGTGCGCTCGCTCCAAATGAGTCTAGAGCTTGGAACGCTTAAATAATTCCGACCCTTCTAGGAAAATATGTACCTATAAATAGTAAATACTAAACATTGGTGTTAGAAATTTGTAAAATTGTTGAAAACTACTGTGATTCTAATTCTACAGTCATTTATCTCTAAACAACTTTTTTCACCAATGCCGCCGCCTCTGTGCAAACAAAAAGTTTTTTTTACGGAATCACTTAAAAATTAGTTAAACAATGTTGTGAACAAATATTGGCTTCCGTTGGTTATTTAAACTTTTCTTTTTTTCCAAAGCGCGCCCTTTCGTCATTTTGTAACTATTTAGGTTTGTATATATTCTTCCGATGCATATCTTCACTCTTTGTGATTAAAAGTTTCCTTGAGTTTTGTGTTTCAGATAAGAAGAAGTTTCGAAATCAACTACTGAACATCCGCGCCCGATTTTTTCAGGGGAGTCATCTTTAGCGGAATGTTTGTAATAATAGATATTGTTTTTAAAATTAAAAAAAAAATGTGTAAGCTTAGAAGCCCAAAAATTTGAAAAACTTCAAAAATTTAAATACCATTAAATTTTTCAAAAAAAAACCTTAACCTTCCTATCTCGAATTTCCAAGCTTCTGTCAACTTCTTGAGCTGTAGAAGCGAAGACAGAAAGACAGGCGATTGGAATCAATCGGAACCCACTTTTAACGTCTTCTTTATCATCGTAATGTCATGTTTGTTTAAAATCTCAAGCTCGAAATTTTTTAGGCAAGTGAAAACATGAAAATAGGTGAACATTTCATGCTCCAGATCCATGGGTCCCCTTAAATTTGAAATAGTTGATTTCTACAAAATGAGTTTGACGATTAAATTTGTTTTTTCTAAGTACACACATTATTTTTACTTATAATTAATAATTCGAACAATTTAATATTATAGTTAAAAATATAATAGAATTTAAAGCAGAGGAGAGGTTTTCTTTGATGTGTTTGTGTTCTGTTCAAATAAAGTTCCGATAAAGGACAAAGATAAATCTTCAAAAGGAATATATTATGTTCATATGTATAATTCACCTGAATATAAAAATGAAGTTTGCAAATAAACAAAATGTTATCTTAGTAAAAATATATACTTCGGTATCTACTACGTTCTATTGCTAACGCAAATCTAAAAAATAAGATAAGTACCTAATCGATGTTGTAAATATTGTATAAAACTTTAAAACATTATTTTGTATTTCAATCTGGGAAATTAAGAAAGTTGATTAGGTTCAAGCCAAATAAATTCTTAACTTGTCACATACATTTCTCTGAGTTGCTACAAATATACCTAGCTAAAAAACTCCTTAAAACCTGTCAATCACACTTGAACTCTGTTTTGGTTGTTACTGATCGATGAACTTGAGTTGAGTTGTATTGACTGAACGTTAAAACCTGATTCCTTACGTAAAATACGGTAACATATATTTATGTTTTTACAATGCCTAATTCTGTAGATCAACGAGGAATTGACAGCACTAAAAAGGCTTTAGCGGAAATGTTCAGTTGTGGAACTGGAAAATACTTAACGACGACAGCTTTAAAGGATGGTTTAATAAAATAGTGTACTTTTGAAATGTGAGTCGTTCCAATTTCAATAGTTTTTACTTGTTAAATGTCAACAGTTAAACTTCAAAACTAACAGCGGCCTAGAATGTGCGTTTTTCAAAATGAATTTTTTTTTTGAAAACTCTATATGGACCTATACGATAAGTATAGTTTACTTTTAAAATATTATTCAATTTTAGTCCTACATGTCGTGCTATAATCAATAATGAACTCATTCATTACGCAGCGTAAAAGAACAATATTTAACATACCCGTACCCTATGGTATTTCTTTAAACTTGTAGTAATACAAGGTTTTCCAGTTAAAGATCTCAACATCATGATAACATACCCTTACAAGTATTAACCTCATATCTTCTATCAAATGAAAAAAACATTTGTATTGTATTTTGATGATATCAACATCAGAAAATTGGTCTACTTAACTAAATTAACTAAGATTTGATCGATATAAATGTTCAATGAACACAAATTGTTTTGAAAACAAAAAAATACAAAAAATACTTACTAATGTTTTAGTTATTTGTTTGTTTGCTTTTTGTTGTAATTATATATATTTATAAAGAACCTATGTATATGCGTTATTTAATGGTTTAGGAGATGTTAATCTTTCAACTTAATTTCCTTTGTTGTTTATTTTATCGAAAACCGAAAAGGTTTGACCGTAACTCCGTTTATATCGTATTGTCTATGAACCGAACACAAATCAAAGAAAAAGTATTATACAGCTATGGCCAAAATAACTAGAACACTCAACACGATTGACTATTTTTATTTGATGATACGCTTCTTTTGTGTTGAATAAATATATTGTATTTTTAGATGATAGTTTATTATGTTTACTTTAAATTCCAACAGTTATTACAGGGTATTATCAATTTATGTATTATTTTCAACTGAAATTTATTACTTTAATAATAAAAACCTTGTCATAAAAAAGAACACTTTGATAAAATAGTAAATAAGTACCGTTGTAATATTTGTTTAAACAATTATTTTAATTTTTGTTTTCATTTAATTATTTAGTACTTAGTTTTAAATCCTTTACTTAAAATGACCGCGATTATTCGATGACCCATAGCGCCCACCGATCTTTGGTATATTTGTTATTTTAATTAGTGCTTGAGGTCGTTATCATGTTGGAATCACCACTTTAATTGTACATTTTCTTGGGTTAAATGTATGGCATTGTATCTATTTATTTATTTATTTATTTATTTATTCATCAATCAGACAAAAATATGTTACAGACTACTTAAAAATAACTTACATAAATAAAAATAAATATATATGGGTATGTACATAGTATTTTGCTTATTTCAAAAATTAATTATAAAATGACGTTTAAGGGTAGAACGATTACTATGAAAGTCAAAATCAAAAACACAAGAAATACGATTAACTTCACGAACACAGCTAGTTACTGAGTTACTGGCTCATTTTTTGCATAGTTTGTTCTATGATCGTTTTCAAAAATTAAAATCTAGTTCTCAGAGAACGACTTGGAGCATACAGATCAATTAAAGAAAGAAGCGAAGAACTATTAATACGATAAGATATATGGCATTGTATCCTTGGTCAATATTCCATTAGTGATACTGGACCTATTCCCCCACCAAGAAAAACAACCTCATATCATCAGACTTCCACCTTAATGTTTCACAGCCGGATTGGCGCATCGTGGATTGTTCAATTAACCTTTTGGACAACAAGCAAAATGTTTTTCATCCATTCCAAATAGATTGATTTTTGTTTCGTCACTTTACAACACATTTCTTCATTGTTTAAGCCCCTTCAATTGATCATAAGGTCATGTGACACATTTTGGCAAAAGCAGCCAGGTGCTTTTTTATATGACCTGGTTTTAATAAGGGAATCTTTCACAGCAGTCTCATGTGTTAGATTACTCGAAGACATAAAAGGTTTTTCCTTAGCTTTTCTTACTATTGCTCTCTTTTCTTTTTCTGACAATTTTAATGGGCGACCTTTAGTTTCAATAGTATTTCTTGATCGTAATGTTTTAGAAACCACTGCAGAGGAGCATTTGACTATTTTGACAATTTTTCCAATTGACTCACTCTGCTCACGCAACACACTGAGATTCCGAGCAATGCTTATTTTTTCCCTAATAAAATACAATTATTTAAGTTGTTTTATCTTAGTTAAATAATAGAACTTTATTCCTGTGAAATCTTAATTGCAAAACTTTTAAATTTTTTTCTTGAAGGAACTGAATGTATTGTTCTTTGTTTTTTATCAATAATATACATTATACATATATAACTAACGAGAATATAAAGAACAGTTATCTTACATTCATTTTTAGTGTCCGACTGAAGTTTCTGCTTCAGCCCTCGGATCGGCTGAAATTCCATAAAAAAAAACAACATTCGGCCATTTTAGGTTGAGTTTTTGGCCAAAGCCGAAGAATCTGTGTATTATATCGAGCATCGTACTAGGCGCCGGCAAAATTTTCAATTTTTTAATATATTGCATTCTTTTCTTCGGTAGGTATTCAAAAACAAAAAACAAAATCTCCATTTTTTGAATTTTGCTTGACACCTTATGCACATCGTTTGTTTTGTTTATTTTTTTTTATAGTAACGAATTACTAATTAGTTATTAGTTATTTTTATTCTATGTGTCTTATGTTTTTTAAGCAATACATTTTAATAAAAATAATATTTGAATCCAATTGGAAAGAAGAATTCTTGACTTTTTTCATCCTTAGGCTTCGGCTTCGGCATTCGGTTGGACGCTAATGATTTCACTTATCTAAAATGAAAGCGTTGTTTTTGCTGTTTTATTCAAATGTTGTAACTGTTCTAATTATTCTGGCCCTAGCTGTTAGACCTAATCAAAAAGAAAAAAACATGAGTAACCGGATAAAGACATGTTTGACGAACTTGCTCTTTGTAGAAAAACGAGTAACGCAATATTTTTTGTTATACAATTAACAAAACAAAATTAATAATAAATGATTTCAAGTGACACAAGTTGATAAATGGCAACAATATTTATCTCTTTCAATAACCCTATAGCCTAATACTTTTGAGACTAGTCAATTTTATGATTATTTTTTTTAAATTAAAAGAGAATTCTCACAAAATCCAATATTTACGAATTAAGAAATCTTAAGGACACTGTTCAAAAAACAATTGATCAAATCAATTTCTTACCTGAACCCAATACAGTTCCTGTAGTGCAATTGAAAACAAAAATAACGAATTGAACTTAAATACTGCTCCCATGGGGCGTTACAAGTTTATGGCTTGTTTTATGTATAGAACAATGAAACACGTATTGATTACATCATAAAAACATTTAAGGGTTTTTCCGGTGACCAACAAAAAAGAAAAAAAAAACAGGAAGTCGTTATACATTTATATTAGGTTCCTATAAACCTAAACGAAATAAGTGGAGTTTGTAGTTAAAGATAAATGAACTTGCTTCAAAGTTATTGCCTTCCCAGTCCTATTTTTTCTGTTGTTGGTGCTATTTAACATGCATATAAACCTTTCTCTTGGAATTAGGTACATATACATGAGCTTTTAACATCACGATTTAAAGCTATATTTTTCTAATGTTATAATAATATATCGTATTTAAATGAACAATGGTTTCATATCTGGTGGAGTATTGCACATTTCGTCTAACCTACAAACTTTTAAGCAAGACAAATCGACAGACGGGATGAAGTTATCAGTGTGGGTCGCATCTCAGCCTCTTTTTTTAATATAAGTTGAAAAGAAAAAGAGCACCTGAAATCTATCTCGTCTTTGAAGTGATTAAAGTCATAGCTGTGTGGCATATATTATATAGGTATGTGTAAAAACATTAAATTTAGATATTGACATTGCTGCCGCAGTAGAAAAAATCCTTAACTATATTTATAAATAAATAAATACAAAAAAAAAATATATTATACAATTTTATAACCACCAAGATAATATAAAAACATGCTTAAATATTCCTCCTAAATTTTATAACAAACTCCATAAGATGAGAGTTCTTTCTGTTTGTACGAGATCCTTCTCTCCTCACTCTTGAGTTGTTTGTCACTATCTAAAGAATATATTTAGTTCCTCCTTATATCCATCCAGTTCGTAAAAAAACATTTATTTACAGAAAAATGAAGTCATAAAATACGACTTATCAGTTCTGGGGGTGGATGTCAGTAAAACATAAAATGCAATGTGGCAAAAAAATGTTGAATATATTTATGTTGCTTAAGGAATGAAAAGTCCCTGCTTCTGGTTGATAGGGTTAAAATCTATATTTTTTATTTGCATATTCTCTCATTGAAAAATTTTATTATAAAACTTTTATTGACTTCTGTTTGAACGTTTTGTCAACTATAAAGTACATACTTACATACAAAACCTATTTCTTCAGAAGTTAGTAAGGGAAGCAAATCACATAACCTCAATTTGCAATAGTATTAGTATTTACATTTTTCGTATAAGATAGTTTTTATTTTGTTTGTGCTGAATGAACTAAACATGTGTACCAAATCTTGTAAGATTTTCTATAGATAAGTGATAAGGGGACTTATATGCTAAGCTCTTTTGTTTTTTTTTATTGTCATCATGAGAAAAGGTCTCTTCAAGGACGTTTGAGAATGTTGTTTTCATTTAATGTCATTTGTTTAATATTAAAGGCAAAAAGTAAAAACAATTCCTACACCTCAATCTTAATTATGTTTTTGTTAAGCAAAGTATTGAAAAAGTGATTAATTAATGAGTAGGTATGACAAAAAAAAAAACTTCTTATTCGGAATAATTTATTTTTACATAATAGCGATAAAAGTTAGCTACTATCATAGCAAAGGGGCCATCGACCTGTTTTTTCGGAATTGAAGAGTAATCTGTTTTGAGATTGTTCGAATACTTTGATAGTATTCTCTAATTAACGTACTTAACAAAATAGTTTAATTTCTTATTATTTTTGTAAATATATAGTAGTAGGATTTTAACCAACATATCGTAATTTATTTTATTTCCAAAGTCGATATTAACATAACATTAAATATGTTCATTAATAAACACTGATTATTTGGGAGTTAGTATAAATATTTATTTGATAGAACTAAGAAGTATGGGTAAGGGAAGAAATAGCCCAAATTCAGACTTACGGCGATCTGGGCAAAACCATCCGTTTTATAACCAGACAAAATAAAAATGTATTGAACTACCTCAAGGACCTAGAGAGCTATTTAAAGCCAAATCATTTCAAGAAAGGCGGGCGATAGTGGGAGCTTCTTCAAATTTAAGGCTTTCCATTAGTAAAATCAAGGCAGTATCTGGGATAAATGCTAGTAGATCGACTGTTGCTCGGGATAAACAAAAAGCAAATCATGTACGACACCAAAAAATGATTAATTAATTAATTTCTACGGACCTGATGGATAAAGCTGCTATTTTCATGATTTCAGAAAGGAAGTAATCTATGTATCTTATAAAATAGAACAGCAAAGGAACCGGTGTGTAATGTTATAGAAAGCAATTACCTATTACGGGAGAGTGGAGCTCCAAAATGCCGGCAATCACTTACAAATAAATTCTGAAACGCGCTTTTTCGCGATGGCCTTTTCAACAAGATAATGCACCAATACAAAATGAAAGCCTGGGTTCAGAAGCAAAATAAGGATCGCAGTTGAAGTAATTCATAAATCAAGAGGCTACACACATTACTAAAAACTATTTGAACCCATTCAATAAAGCCAGTATTTAACTAAACCATTAGATTTTGTGTTATTTTCTTTCCTTTAAATGGTCTTCCAGGTAAATTTAGACCCTGTCCATATTTATCTGACACAAAAAAAAATCACATACTTTGTATGACCTTCTTCGGAAAAAACGTCATAAAACTTGTATTTCTCAACTTAATTCAAACATTTTTGCTATAGAAATATAAACTTGATTTCTATATCTGGGTTTTTCCTAAAAACCTAACGGTTTAAGAAATATCGGCAAAGAAAAACGAAAACAGCTTTTCTCTATATTCATATGACACAAAGAAAGTCTTTCTTTCTACTTAAAGAAAATTCATAAACTTTTCTTAATCAAAATTTCTGAAATTTTTCTGACCATTGGCTTGCTGCATATGGTTTCATTAATTGTTTAACAAATTTAGGATTTCATACAAGAAAAAAAATCAATGAAATAAGGATTAGAAATTTGATGGAAACAGTCTATTTTATCATAAATTTAATAGAGAACAACTGTTTACAATACTGACCATGGGAGGCTTTTCTTATCAATGATTTTATTGGTTCCTGTAAAATTTTTGTGTTGCAGGAGTTAAACTTATATTTCAAAAACATTTTTTTCAGTTTATTTTTAACTACTTTTGTGCATATTTGGGGTGGTATCTCGGATTTATCTTAAGTATTGTTGGTTTTTAATACGTCTGGAATTGGGAGATAATTCGCATAGACAAAATCCTTATTACCGTGCAAGTCATAATCATAAATCTTCGGATACAAAAAATCGGTTTTCATTCGACCATTACTTTATCAATTGGCATCTCCGAATAAGTAAAAACCCATTTAAACACACAGCACACCAAGCAGTAATTTTTCTAGATGCAACTGCATACCTTCGATAAATTGCAGGTAAGACTTACATGCAGTGGTTTGTTATCGTAGATTGCTAACAATTAACTGTTTAACATTAAATGACAGTTGAGTTTGATAGGTGTCAAAGCCTGTGCTTACTTGAAACCAAGAATGATGATATGTGCACCGTTCCTTGCTTTTAATATTATCTTAATATGTTGTCTTATTATTCGCTTTATTGACAAAACGCTTAAACATCAAACCCTTGCAGTAAAAGACCACTTACGTTCCACCCAGTCTTGGTCAATAAAGTTTAAGAGTTAAGACAATAACATTTGAAACTCCATTTAGTTTTTAAATTTTCCCATTTATTTGTTAAATGAAATATTATTGTTTTGAAAACTTAATTTTTTTTTGATTTTTTTATTGTTTTTCTGGATATCCACAACAAATAAAATTAATTGCCTAAAATAAATATCCAGCTATGCTATCAAGAGGTTTTTATTCATAAAAATATTGTTTGGTTAGTAAAAAAACATGGTAACATTTGAGAATAAGTATGATTACCATATGTTTTTTTTTCTATCTTACCACGTTATGTAAACTCAAACAGCAATTAATGTCCTTAGCAGCGCAGCGCAGGATAACATATAATAAAAGGACACGCGTAACAAAATTTAACTTTCTAAATAACAATAAAGGTTTTTTTTTTAAATACAACATAAATATTTGTTTTGTTATTGATTTCATAACATTTTGAAACTCATTTATCTTTATTGCATGTCAAGCCACACACAAATGTTCATTCATTTAATAACATAGGGATTGGATTTTCAAACTAAACTTAATGCCACTTATGTCGTTCGAATTTGAGATATGAACTTTGTGATGTAATGTTACAATTTATTATGATAGAGGGGTATATGAACATATGTCTATATTGTGGGGTTATTTCCCCCACCACTATTCTATTTTGAGTTTGAGGTAATTACAAAACGAATGTACTGTAATTTTGGAAAACTTTCAAAAGGCATCAAAGGTATATTTGTGTATTAATAATTAAATATGTAATTGATTTCCAG
>NC_079149.1:60682063-60783077 GCF_945859685.1 Eupeodes corollae | reverse complement strand
TTTCTTTATGAAGATGTTTTGTTTATTTATTATCATTAATATGAATCTGACTCGTGCTAGATTTCTATGTGATATTTTTATTAGAGTATTAGGAAGATAAAAGTTAATATGTATTGTTTTTGATTCATTGCCAACGTTTTGGATATAAATTGATTAACAGCTTAAATAACTTCTATACCAAAATATTAGTTTGTGTGTTGATTTCAAAAATACTATTTCTTTGCATTTAATATGGCAATATATAGGGTGGTTAAATCTTAAGGACCGAAGTTGAATGTGAACCACACCTACATGTCAAGTTGTTGTCTGAATTTTTTTTATTATCTCTCAATTTCAGACTAATTCAATTTGAACTTTAAAAGGATATAGAATCGAACAAAGCCATAAGGTTATACAGGCTTATTATGAAAATGGGCATTCAAATCGAAATGTATATCGTGCACTTAGTGATTTTTTCAGTCAGTTTAATATTAAAATTTTGTGCGTACAATCGGAAAAATCGTGCAAAAATTTGAGAACTAGGTCTGTATTAGAAGTTAGTGAAAACACGAGCACATGCTTGTACATAGTATGGCTAAAGAGCCGTCCCCCTCAACTCGTCGTCTTGCCCAGCAATTGCACCTCTCACGCTTGTCGTTAACGAACATTATGCATAAAGACTTGAGTTAACACTCTCTGAAGCCTCTTGACCATTTCAAACGTCGTTGTCAATGATCAGAATAATGGCAAGAAATTGCATCAGTGGATGATAAATTTTCGAAAAAAATCAACTTCAGTGATGGGGCACATTTTTTTCACCTTAGTGAATTCGACAACAAGCAGAATTGTCGCATTTGGGAGAATAATAATCCAAGAGTGAAAATACCAATGGTGGCATCATATGGCCGTATTTTTTCAAAAATGACGGCAGTCAGGCAGTTGCTTTGGATGGTGTATGCTGTCGTGAGATGGTAGATATGGATGTGGACGATATGTGGTTTCAACACAACGGTGCCGCTCGTCACACAGGTAACGAAACAATGGTTCTTTTGCCCGACAATTTCAATGGTCTTGTTACTTGACGTCGTGGCGATGTCAATTGTCCTGCCAAGATCATGTGATTTGACACCGTTGGACTTCTGTCTTTAATGTTTTTTGAAAGAAAAGGTGTACCTGGATAAGCCAGCAACAATTCAAGAGCTAAAGGATGAGATAGTTCGGCATATTAACGGCATAGAACCTTAATTAAGCTTCAGCGTCATCTAAAATTTGGATCATAACCTACCTCTATTATAAACATACATATTTAAATGCATACTTTTAATGATTACGTCATGTTTGCGTTATTGATTCATGAGTGTGATTTTAGGAAATAGTTTGGAGACAATACTGTAAAAGTAAATTTATAAATTTTAATTACAACGTGGATCTATTTCAAAAGTTATAAATGTATGTTTAGGTATAAATTTAGAACAAAAAGCCTTTGTGACTAGAATATATAATGATGTCGTCAGTGAATTATTTATTGCATTGAATTTGAAATAAATTCAATATTTTATCATATACTCCTACAAGTCTCCTGTGTCTTATGTACAAGTAACTTATAATTTGTAAAGTTAATAAAACAAAAGAATTCTTTTTTTCTCTTTTTGTTGAGCCAAAGGAACAGAAGATGCAGATAAATATTTAATTTACTTTCATATTTATGTATATTATTATATACATATACTATTCACATTTATATTTTATGTATTGTCCTAAAAGGGATATTTCTTGAATGCCTGTTAAAGAAAAGTATCTAAATTTGTTCTTGGAAAGGAAAAGTTTTTTCTTTCAAAAGTTTCTGATTGCATTTCTGTTCATTATAGGCTTTCGTGCATATGTCGTAAGAACATTTTTGTTTGAAACTTTGTATACGTTTTTTCTTAACCCTATATACGTTCTTTCGAACAGAGCTCAAATATTAATAAATTCACACGAAAACCTGCTCAAAAAGTATTTCAAGTCACTCCTTGACTGTTTGATGTACCCTAGCCAAACCACCCATATTATTTATGCAATACTCATAAGTCATAAGTATTATCTAAATGAATGAATTTTAAATAATATTTTATTCATAAGAATAGTGTAGTCTGTATTTCTCCTCACTCTGACATGAATCAAATATAATTTTTAGCTGAATCACTAGTCTTGATGTTTGAATTTATTCCTCTATGAAAAAGGATTACGGTATATCTGATTTAACCTACAACAGTATATAGTGATTTCAATATCCCTAAATTATATTCTTTTTCTAAACATGCAAAAATGTTCTTTTTTCTCAAAGGTACCATATATGGATATGAGTCTCGGTATACAAATATATAGACATGATGTAGGTTGAATTTTTAATGGAAAATTATCAACATGAAATGAATATTTATCACTACTTATTTTCTCTATCCTAAAACGAATTCATAATATTTGAATGTATAGTATAAAGTCTAGTCAAGTAATCTTTTAAAATATGTAAAGCAAAATCTAGCACAGGCAACTTATCTATATGTATAAGTTTACTAACCTGAAACTTTTAAAACATCCTTTTCAAAAGTCCACATTTTAAACCAAAATTTATGCAGCTTTAGTGTCCTTCAGCAGTAAGGCTACAAAGTTCTACATCTTTATTTACATTCATAACATTTTAAAGGATCATATTTAAAAGTGCAGATAAATATCTGCCTCTTGTGTCATATTATTTTAGTGAAACGTAAATAATTTAATTAACTTAAGTCAACATATTTGATTGAATATTCATTCAACCAAAATGCACTGGTGTGGGGGGGGATGACAGCTCAGGGTGATGGAAAGCTCTGAGGAATATAAATAATTAAAAGTTACTCAACTTCATTACTATGCACTTCGCATGCAAAAGACCAAAGGCCGAGTTGATAGCTTTCACTTGTTCATGTGCATATCTTTTTTTCTGAATAATAGTAGTTTTTAAAAGCTACTCTATATGTAAGCCCACGATGTAGAGTTAATTTTCTTAAAAAAAAATTTGTCATCAGCATATATTAGGACAGACGAATTTTGTATGATCGAAACGAAGTTATTTATAAATAAATCAAAAAGAATAGGACCAAGTTGACAACCCTGGGGGACACCAGAATTACAAACAAATGAATTTGATCACTGATTACAATATTTAAATTTAAATTTTCTTTTTAGGACCTTTTTTGTGTACTGGTATTATAAAGGAGCTCTTCCAGATAAAAGGAAATAGCGAGTAACTTAAAGACGTGTTAAAAAAAAACACATAAAGGGTGTGGTAAATACGCAGCACATTTCCTTAAAATGGATGATGGTACACCGTCGGGACCAGGACTAAAACATTCGTCAAGTTGTAGGATACTATTCAAGACAGTATCTTTACTTATAACGAAATTGATAGAATTTAAGTGGGGGGATATTTGAAACAGTGGTTGTTGTGTTAGCAAACCTAATAGTATTATGATCTAAAAAAGCATCTTTGAAAGTTTACAAACATGTTCGCAATTATTCTCGGCTCATTACTATTTGATGTCGAAACAGTCAGTTAGGGTACCCACATGTTTTCTTCTTACGATTAGCGAATTTCCAAAAACTATCAGGATTATTTTTAAGGTTTAATTCAATTTTCCGAATGTAAGTAAGTAAGTAAGTAATTCATTTTATTTAAACATTAACTTTCTCGGCTCATTACTATTTGATGTCGAAACAGCCAGTTAAAGTACCCACATGTTTTCTTCTTACGATTAGCGAATTTCCAAAAACTATCAGGATTATTTTTAAGGTTTAATTCAATTTTCCGAATGTAAGTAAGTAAGTAATTCATTTTATTTAAACATTAACTTTCAATTAAATTACAAAAATGAATTTAAAAGCTATGGCTAAGCCGTCAGCCAGGTTAGCAAATTTTAAAATGTGTATTTGAATATAAAAATTAATTTTCAAAACAAAAATTTAGAAAAATAATAAATATTTAAACGTATTTTGAAATTAATAACATTCTATATTTATAAATAGATTTTAAATAATTACTTATTTTTTTCCTCTCGCAGGTGTTTAGTAGACCAATAATGAAAGTTTTCTGAAGAAAATCAACCTTTGTGGTCTGAGTATTGGGCATATACTTATAAAGTGAAAGCAATCCTCTTTCGGGTGTAGATTACACAGGGAACAAAATTGGTTGAAGCTTCCATTGTAAGGGTTGTCATTTAAAGAGAGAACCTCACACCTTGCTTTAAATATCAATGATATTTCACTATAGTTAAGTGAGTCATGAAAGTAGTTTCTTTTGTTCAAGTTGAAATTAAGTTGGCTGTATAGTAACCTGCTTTCAGACTCACGAGCCATTCTGATGAACGTATCACGAGTGATGTGTTCATGTTTTTGAAAAATACGGTATAGTTGATTTTTCAGATTATCTGTGTTGCATAAATCAATTTGAAAGGTTTCTCCACAAGTGTTACCAAGAGTTTGCCACCGTGCAAACCACCAGTCTTTATTTCTCATCTCATACAAAAAGAGTTTCTTTGAAAGTCTGGATTCACCATATTGACTGCATACCTTAATATTTATGAACTCTTCTGGTGATTTAAGTGTGTATGTTAAGATTTTTGGCAGTAACTAGGTTTATTTTGGGGCAGGTTAAAAAGCTTTTTTATGAAGTTCCTATCAAATTTTTCAATTTCTTCATACTCATACGCTCCCCAAATTTGTGAAGCGTAACAAAGAGTTGATTTAACCACTGAATCAAATATTTTATATTTCGCAGATAAACATATTCTTTTGTTTGAAAATAAATTTTTTTTATAAAAAGTTGAGCAAACTTTAAAAGCTTTTCAATTTTCCGAATGTAGTCATCATATAGGATGTTAGAGTAGTCAGTGAAAAGTTTGTTTTTATTATAATGAACGTCCTATAATCATCAGTTCCTGTTTAATTATACTTTATCCAAGCTTTTAACTCTTTGTGTTTATGTTTTTAACGTGAGAATCAAACCATGGTGGAAAACTCAATTTATTTCGAGTCTTTTTAAATGGAATCGTTTTGTAAAAACAGTCAAAAAGAGTTAAATAAAAAATGTTACACAAATCGGCAATATTTAAGTTACAAAATAAGTGATCCCAATTGATCCTACATAATAAGTTGAAAAGGTTTTCAAAATTATACTTACTTAAGTTGAATTCTAGTTGTTTTTATTAGATAGTATATGAGGTGAAGCCATGTTTAAATTAAGTGCTTTGTCTAATGCAGGATGATGGCGATCTTCGTCCACAATTTTGACAGCAGAAGTAATCACAGCTGCTTCAGAGCATATGGTTTCGGAGAAAAATACCAAATCTAGTGTTTTAAAAAACGTTGAGTTGACTTAAGCCAGATTAACATGACGCATTTATTGGAACGTAGAAGTAATCGTCGTAAATTTGAATCCAATTGAGATTGGGTAAATTAAAATCACCAACAACCAGTAATTCCACTTCAGGTTTCAAAAGGATATAAATACTTTCGATACAGTTGTTTAGTTTTTCATAAACCTCGTTCTTGGAGCTTGGAGGTGTATATGCTGATACAATAAATAAATGTCCTGTTGCCATTTTAATTTTTAAGCATAGTATTTAGATGTCTGTTGAATGAAAGTCGTCAATCAAGTAACCAGTAAAAGTATTGTTGATAGCGACAAGAATTCAGCCACCAACGGCCGCGTTTGAATCATTCGTCTGAGCCATTACGTTCCTGTTGAAAGACTTAATAAGAAAAGTTAAAAAGCTCCGAGTCCGAGATAGAGTTGTTGAGCCATGTTTCCATCAATATTATGATATCGTGAGGAAGATTGTTAATGTTTTTATAAACCATGTTGGTCTTTGTCCGAAGTTCATTTACGTTTTTGTAGTAGATTACAATTCCTGATATAGCCAGACCTCTAAAATATAAATCCATGGTTTTTAAAGAGGTGTCTGTGTTTGCATGCGACCCAGAGGGTCAAAAGTCGGCAATTTTTGATCTAAATTATATCTCGATTTAGAACACCTAGAGGGCTGAAATTTCAGGATTGTGATCTAGGAATCGTTTCCTTTCCATTGCTGTGCCTATCTTTGAATAAGACCAATTTTACAACAAGTTATGGGCTTTTGATTACTTTTTCAAAAATTAGACATATTGCGAGTAATTATGAAACAGGGAATGGGATAAGAAAGGGGATAGTCATGCCATGAGTCGGAAATATTGAACCTGGTAACGTAATACCCAATCGTGTAGTCCGAGTTACAAAAGAATTCTTATACCAAGTACACAAATTTGAACCAAGATTAAATTATGGGAAGAATGGAACTAGCTGTAGCTATTCAACTAGAACATTGTTCGAAATGTCAATAATAGAATGATAAGCATTGGAACTTACCGTGTTGTTCAAGAGAAGAAAATGTCTTAGTAATAAAACGATCGCTTATCATCTTTAAAGGTCTTTATTCAATTCTGAGTTTCTGTGGAATAAAAGCTTTGCAAATTGTATCCACATAAGAAGTGGAGGAATTTTGATTATGCTTTGAAACCAACAATTTGTCAAATTTAAGACATTGAACTAGTACTTTTTTTAATTTTTGTCTATGACATATTTTGTTAAGTAAACATCAAAGTATATTTTTCTTAAGTTGATCATTCTAAAATTAGAATTAAAATATCTCCCGATGTGTTACTAAAAATATTGTTTTTATGAGGTGGATTGGCAAAGGGTTCGGCCAGAGTTTGATTTATTGATCCAATTGGCTCTTAAATTCCTTATAATTTATCGTGATACTGCTATTTTGAATCCAAATGACATTTCAAAAGTACAACCGCCCAACCATTTTGCAATAATAGTTAATTTCCTATGCATTAATGCTTTCTTTTTAATTCAATTGGTTAAAAAGGGAATATGGGACACATTTTTGCCAGTAAAAACAAAAAATTTTGCCCTCTTATTTACATATCAGAACTTTTATTTTATATTCAAAAAATTCCTAGTAACTTATATTAAATAACATACATTTAATAAGACACATGGATTTATTTGTTGAAAATGGTTCAATTTTAAAGAAATACTTCAAAAAGTAAAAAGTGGTTTTAAACTTAAATTTTGATTTTTCGAAATAACTTTAAGAACCAACTACCATCAGCCTAACAGTTTTTTGCGTAATGAACGTTCTTCTTTCTATTAATATTTCTTGTGTTGGTTTCATCAAAATAAGTCTCGAAATTTAAATTTTAAAGTATGATTATCTAAAGTTTGAGTCTTATTTAAATTTAAAATAAATTTAATATTATGTGTCAATGTTCACTTATTGTAAAAAATTGGTGTATCTACAACTATTATATACCTCACTCATTATCATGCACCACTTTGAAATGCAAAGTAAATTGAAACCACATTATGTACTTTGTTATTTGACACAACATTGCACTATTGCTGTAGCATGATATTTAATTAGCAAGGTGTTGCATAATATGCTTTTCCTTTTTTGTGTCAAGAGCTTTTCCATCCGAAACCGCGGTCCTGGATAAATTAAATCAAAGGCAACTTACATCAATGTGCAATGTTCATGGGAATATTTGCTAGGAACCTATACGGGAAACGGAAGTATACTGACTGATGTTAAGAATTTGTCCCTCGTCAAATGCAAAGCCGTATAGAACACCTACCTACAAAGGTTGTGTTCATGTCCAGTTTTACTTCAGCGCATCACCATTACAAGCTGCAAATCGTGGCTCCTGCATGATTTGTCATTAAAGGACTTTTTACGTGCATACGTGTAAGTAGGCCTATACTTTTTGCAGTGTACTAGCTGAACTGAGTTTGAAATAACGTGATAAATGAGATGCGAATCAAAGACAATTAGTACACAAACCCTTGTGCAGAGTGATGATGGATGTCCTATAATCATTACCTGGAGGATATATGAGGGCTTATGATACAACCTACACTTTCATACGTATCAGTTAACTACAATTTTAAAGCGAAAGCTGATATATGGGTTGAATGTCATACGTTTGTGAATTTTAAGGTTTGCTTTACTTCTTTTGAGTGTTTTTTTGTTAATTTTTCTTCCTGTGGATAATTGGATGGTGCAGAATTTGTTTTGATTGACTTTGATATTTCAACTAAAAAATTAGATTCTCTGAATTCAAAGGATCCCTTTGTGTACATTATAAGGCGGGTGCCATCAGCAGTAAGTTAAAAAGAGTGTTTTTTTTAATCGGTGCTCCTGACTGGAAACAAATTAAATTGTATTTTTTCAAAGACTAATGCATGTTTTGTATATTTTTATAATCAGAAGCAGCTGAAGGCAAATAATATCAAAATATCTGATTAAATTTTGGAAAACAAACAAATTTAATTAAAAACAAGAGTTACTGGTTGTTTATTGTGAAAGGATCAGTATTTTAAACACGATTCAGAGTCATTTCCTTAACATTTTCTTTTAAGTTACCACCTCCATTTAGATAAAGATTTCGATTAATCTTGAAAACTTCCTTCATTCAAGTCAAATCAATAAGAGTTTATATCATTCAGAAAAGACGATAATTAAACATTTGTAAGATTTGTCCACTTTTCCGAAATTTCAATGCACAGAACATAGCTTTATGTTGATTTGTCATGTCATATTTTTACTGACGCCTATCCAATAAAATTGCAATTTTAAAAAGTTAATAAATTATTAATTATAAAAAACTTTAATAAAACCCTTCATTTTTATTCAATAAAACTTGACCTACAGACAAAACATAAAAACATCTCTTCTTTGTGTATAAGTTCAGTGGCGAAATTGTTACAAATGATAAAATTGAATATGTTTTTGACATTAAACCCGAAACAATAAGTAAAAAATGAACAAAATCATTATTTTCACATAAATGTGTATTTCGGTTCAAAAATTTAATCAACTCATACTCAACTACAGAAAAACCTTATTAAGATAGCTACTCATAAATAATAAATAAGTTTTTCAACTGAAGAGAGGAGGGATATTTTATTTCTTTATTTTTTTATTCTTTTGCAATTTATGCTTGAACTCGAGAGGAAATGGCTTTATTTTACAATTTAAATCTTTTGTAGTTCCGGATTCACAAATTGTTTTGTGGTTTTTTTTGTTTGCGTTGTCTTAAGTTTGGATGGGAAATTCCACAGACAAATGAGTTGAAGAATTTTAAATCAAGTTCATATAAAGTATCGCGTACAACAATTTTTAATTATGTATGTATGTATATTATTTATAAACAAAAAAAGGAAATCAAGGAACAAATTTACAGTCTCTGTTTTTATAAACCATATAGTTTAGAATTAAAGACAAATAGTCACAACGGAGAAATTGTGTAAACAAATTTGAGTAATTATAATTTTACAAAAACTTTGAATTAGAAAACATTAACTCGTTTTAGATCAAAAGAACAAAAAGTTTTGTTCCCTTTAAAATCTTAAAGCGCTTTTATGATTTTATTAAAAAAAATTCAAATTTTGAGAATTGGGTATTTAGATTAATTTTTCAAGTTAAGTAAGATACTGACTTTTGAAAGTAAAACAGAAAAACGTTCGCCTTGTAAAATTCTCCTTGAATTTTTGTCATGTAAGTATAATGTAAGTACTCATTGTTCATGTCTTCAACATCAGTGCTCTTTCCATTGCACATCAAAATAAATATACTGGGGACATAAAAATGAATGGCTGGGGATTTCATGTGCATTTCGAGATAGTTGATTTCATTGTTTTTTTTTTATTTTCTGCAGATATGATTTGATAGAAATTTTAAAAAAAAAATTTTTCCCAAAAAGATTGTTTTATGAAACGAATTTTTTTCTTAATGTGAAATTTAATTCTATCAATTTGAAATATGTTACATTTATTGTAAATTTTATAATAATCAATAATGTTCTCTGTCATTGAGATTGAATTATTCCTTGGTTTATATTTGTATTTGTATATGAAAATACTGCGTTGTATAGGAGCACTAAGCACGCATGTATTTTAACCTTCAATCTAAATCACTTACAATTCTATTTTACTCCCATTTTCAAAACAATTTCTGTCGAGGTCATACGTCTTCCATCTTTCAAATAGATCCTACAAGGGAAGCTAAGTTAAGATTAAAATAGTCGAGTAGGAGTATGGCTTGAGAAGTTTTTTGAAGTATTATGTTAAATGCCGTCTTCTACGCAAAATATATTGTAATGTGCTAAACCATTTCCGTAACTGAGCCACATCAGCATAAAATTACGCCTTTCCTCCATACGTGGAACATACAGAATTTTTTTCTTTTTCATATTTGTGTTAAAATTACACTGTAATCCTTTTACTAGAAAAGATTTATATAAAGGATGTCTGTTGATATTTGTTTTTTTTTTTTAAATTGGGTTAAAACTCATGTGAACTTGACCAAAAAAAAGTTCCAAATTAATATAAATAAAAAAAAAAATAGGTTGGAATGCGACTCATACTGATAACTTTTGTGTGTCTTTTTAAAACTTACTTAAAACTTTAACAAAATATTCATTACAATATTTTATGTGAGATAAATAATTTGAAGTCAACATCTTTCTTTATTCTCCCAATACTTAAGTCGTTAACCACTTCTTGTAGTGGTTTGTTGTTTTTCGTATTCGTGTTTTGTAATATAAATTTTCAATTAAATTTTTCTAAAGAAACAACAGAAATTGTTTGATTTCAAAATGTATTTTTGTTACCGAGATTTTTAGTTCAAAGACCCGTTTTAACAATTTTAGTAGCATTTTTTCAAAATTTGTATTGCTTATATAAACAAATCCAGATTCGATTTTTTAAGAAAATTTAGCACAGAAAGGAATTATTTTAAAATCAATACTTTTATTTATTCACGAGATATCGAGAATAGATCATCATTGTTTACCAATTTTGTGTTTTATATTTTGTAGATTTCCATTTTATGAAAAAAACGGGCTGTTAGATTTTTATAAAAATTTTCTGAATTGAAAAATTTAATGCATACAAAATTAATTAAAAAAAAAAAAAAACAATTTAACGATTTTCGATTTTTTTTTGGAAAATCAAGGGTTTTTGATTTATAAAATGGCATTTAAACTTTTGAAGACAAACTTATTTTTCAGGAGAAATTTTTAAACCTAAAATTGTTTCTATTTAAATTATTTTAACTGTGCATGAGCACTTTTCAACGTTTAAAGATACACATTATACCTATATAGGTATTACGTACAACCTATACAACTACTGCTTACGTGTCACTTCATAACAAAAATTCAAAACGTACAAGAGCAGAGCCTGACTGTAAACAACACATGAATAGCAATTTCTTGTACCTGTTCGAGTACTTGTTTGTTTTGTTTGAACTTTAACGAAAACAATAAACTGAACTTTATAACTCCATGTTTTCGCTGAAAAATTGTAGAAAAGAAGGAATGTGATTGAATTGTAGTAAAACCTTTTTCTTTCCAATAACATTGCTTCATTATCATCATAAACATGTCCTTACCTATCTATCTGTATAGATCTGACCACGCCAATGAACTATTCTTTATTCATTTTAGACACCTACCTCACTACACAACCAAAAGGCGATCGCTTTAAACATAAATGTTTTCACTTTCTTATCTTCAGATAATTTATTTTCCATCCTGGTTCTTCTAATATGATATTAAAATAAAGCTATCCAAAGTAAAAAGCTTTGAACGAACTAGTTGAATACACAAACAATTGATTTCGTTAAACATGCTAACAAGTATTTTTTATTTGCGGGATGAGTTGTGTCTTTGGATGAAACTAGCTTACCGACCAAAAATAGTGGGTAAGTTCATATAAATACACAAACCATTTCCTCTAACATAATATTTTCCGAGTATTTTATATTTTTGTTATAATAAAAAGTTAAGTTTATTCAACGAGTTATAATTTAATATTGTATAAAATGCATTTCGCATAGTCTACGGAAAATTCTCCTTGTTTTGATACCTTGTTTGTTTAAATTGATTTCAAGACCTCCTCCATAACTTCCCTACACCCTACTCTCCACGGGTATTACAATTATTAAAAAGTAGTGATTATAAAATAAATAAACTATGTTTATTTGATTGCAGCAAATTGACCGCCAGCTGTACCTAAGTGTTTTTATAAAATGGATTCTTAGTCGAACTCTATCGTCAAAGAGCATTGGCATGGTGCTTTTCTTTTACGTGGCTGCAAAGCAAACACTATTAAGGTGTTGATTCGCAAGACTTCAAATTTAAATTCTGATCACCTTTTTTGAGAAATATCACTTTAAGTAGACTTTTTTCTAACAATTTGCAATTTTGTCGTTGGGTGACACTTTGGTCTACTTAGCCATCTTATAAATTATAATTTGGGTGGCGCAACAGTCCGTTGAGAACTAGGGCCTAGTGACTTACAACTCTCAACCATTCCTGTGTGCGAGTAAAGTTGTCAGGAATGGAGGGGACCTACAGTTTATATGCCGAATCCCAACGGCTTATTTGAGAAAGCACCTTTTCATGTCAATTTTCAATTTGTCAATTCCTCGCAAGAGGCAGTACCCGTGAAAAAACTGTAGATGGCATAGGCAGGGATCGCACCCAATACCTCTGACATGACAGTCCAATGCATTAACCATCATGCCACGGGTACTACATAGTCATCTTATAGTATGGGTTTTAAAAACTAGGCGCATTTTGAAGAATGGCCTAGTTTTCAATTGTGAAATGTAAAAGTTTAATTTGACAACTTCCCAAATAGTGGATTAATTTAAAAAAACATGTTTAATTTTACAACCCTATGTGTTTAATAATTAATATTGGTCATTCTTCCAAAGATTTCACATATGGCTAATGTTCTTTACACGAAACGATTTTTGTCGATTTGATATTGACTTTTATTACAATAGTTTTGAAAATACTAATTGGTCGTTTTCATTGCTTCGCCGTCATAAGTTTGATGTTTACAAAGTTGTGCATTCGTTTCTAATTTCTGCTCTTATCATTAGCTGTCACTCATTAACTTATTTTGCTAAAAAAAATTCATATATATCCAATATACTGTAATGATGCCATCTAAATAACTCCGTATAGCATATAAACATCTTCATTTGCAATAGTCCTATAGATTTGTTTGACTCTTGATTCAAATAATAAATTAATTCCAATATAAAATTAAACATCAATTAAGCACTTTATCTCTGTAGCTTACGAAAATTTCCAGTAGATTGCCAAGTTTATCGCCTAAAATTGTCAATACTTAATAATGAATGCTATGCTATATATTATACAGGATATCAAATTGTGGTATCGGCTATAACTTCAACCTTCTATATATCATAGTCGACAGCAATTTTCTCTGTGAGTGTGATGCGATTAAAAATGTATCAAAATATCGATCTTTTCTATATGCATGCACACAATATTGTTAGTGCTCTTTATTTCAAGAATTCACATTCCCTACAGACTGTGTAACACCTTTGACTGTGTAACAACCTACGTAAAATGCAGGGTGTTCAGTAAATAACGTATAACTTTACCGACAAATTCCGATACTTAACAGTTTTATGCACTTTCTTAAAAAAAATTTAACAAATAACGAATTTTATCAAACTATCCCTTAGAAATATTTAATCGTGTAATGTTGTTCCAAAGTAGTAAAATGTCAAAAATATGCTTGTTGCGAATTATGTAGTTCTTACTAAACACCCTGTTTCCTGTATTGGGATTGTTGTAAAATTCTAACTTTGAAATGGAAGAAGATATCCATATACTCGTACCTATATTTTACAACTACACTTAAGTGCACTCCTTAGACAACTTTTCGACACAGAACTTTTTCTAGATGGTGTGCGTTGGCACTCTGTATGTTTGCAAGCGTTTAATATAGTAATTGCATTATTAAACTACCACTCACTTCTATTAAAAGCCAGAGATGGAGAATAGAGTGACTGCAGAAAACCCAATAGAAATCTATAAAAACAAAGATGCCACTTCACGTTGAAGCTCAGGCATAGACATTTAAAATTCTAACAAAAACAATACCGTGTTTTTAAATTAATTTTAAATGTTTGAATAAAAATTAAATAAAGTTTCAAAAAATGACATAATTTTAAAATTCACAATGAAAACATATTTAATTGATTTTCGTTTTCAAAATTTGAGTTTAGAAAAAATGTGGATTTTGTAAAAAAAAAATGGATGGTGTTATATTATCTCAATTACAGGGACCCTCTGCTAAAAATGTGTATTTAATCCTTGAAGTTGAACATCAATAACAACAAACACAAGTGTTTTTTTTTAACAAAAATGTATACTGTACGAATTACATTTAAGTACAGCAGTTAAATTAAAAATGATCCTTGTATGGCTTTTCAATATTTAAAACAATTTAATTTTCGATTTTGTAATAAAGTTAACTTTTTATATTGTTTTACTGTCAGTGGACAAAAATATACTGTGTCGTAAATTTGAGGATCGTATCCTTACAGTATAATAATACATTTCAATAAAAGTTACCATTCAATGAATATTATACACGTTTATAACGCAAACGTTTTTTTGTAAAATTTACAGATAAAAAAGTAACATCACACTGTAAAAGTGTCAACTGTTGATATAAGGTCTTAATTTATTCAATGATATTGCTAATGTCCTAGCAGACAGGCTAGAAAGAAGCGGAACTAAGCTCTGCAACTTGAGTTTAGGATGTCACATTACAATAACAAAAATATATACATTGTAGTTTCCTGCAACAATCTCTTCCACTTTGTGTAGTTATGTGTAACGTTTGATACGAAGGATAATATTAAACAGGAAAAAAAGACAATGTGAAACTGGAGAGAAAAGCAATGCATTTTGTTTGGTGTGAAAAATCAGAGAAAATTGTTCTTGCACGAGAAATATTTGTTAAGAGGTTAAGAAAAAACACATATATATATATGTATGCCCATATATATGTATGTGAGTAATAAGAAAAGTTCCCAGTGAGATGTGAAGTTTACGGTACTACAAGTGTAGGTATATCAAAAACAGAACAAACAGAAGACAAACCTACATATATAAATGTGCACATAGAATAAAGAAAAGGATTAAATTTCCATGCATTACAGTGAACAGTGTGATATCAAAGGATGTGTAGTTGACGTTGAGCTGACATAAGTGAAAATTGAAAAAAAACTTACATCGTGCAAATTGATAAAATTTACTTGGAGAACTATTTTCTTTGTTTAAAAAAAAAACATACAAGCCGTTTAAATTTCAGATTATTAGATAAACTTTGATTTAAACACATCGATTGTGTGATCCTTATTTGAAGTTATTTTCAAAAGTTACCTTTCAAGAACATCTACTGATAAAATCACTTGATAGTATTATAAAAGCCTGGTGTTATAAATAAAATAAAGGTATCTTTAACGACTAATGCGTCGTATTAATTTCTGTGACCTTCTAAGGTTATTTACACAAGAGTGGCCGCCACATAAAAAAACTCACTTGGAATCAAGAAGTTGTTAGAATCGCAATTTTTCACAATGTCTTTTAAAACCAATATGCAACTAACTTTAAGTGGATTTTCTTCCAACTTTAATATAAATTTGAATGCGTCTTCATCCAGCTCGGTCGCTAGCTAGCTGTCTCCAGTTTCGCATGCCAAGTTGGTTGAGGTCTTCACCCACCTCTGTGCGCTACCTGCGTGCGCCACCTGAAACTCTATCTTCTTCTACTGCGACGTATCTCGGGATTGGATTTGAAGAACTTACGGGCTGGAGCGTTGATGTCCTTTCGCTCTACATCACCTAGCCTTCTAAGCCGTTGGACTTTAATTCTGTTAAAAAGGTCAGTATCGCTGAACAGTTCGTCGTTATATCTTCTCCTCCATTCTCCATCTATGGATACGGGACCAAAAAATCACCCGAAGAATTTTTCTCTCGTAGCATCCTAAGATGCTTTTTGACAGAGTCCAGGCCTCAGCGCCATAAATAAGAACCGGGATGATGAGTGTTCTATAGTTGGTGATTTAAGATGCTCGAGAGAGAACTTTACTATACTCAATTGATTTCTAAGTCCAAAGAAGCAGCGATTTGCAAGAGTTATTCTTCTTTTGATTTCAGCGCTGGTGTCGTTGTCTCTGTCTATACCGGTGCCTAGGTAGACAAAGTCTTCAACTACCTGAAAGGTATAGCTGTCCATGGTCATTTTTTGTCCAAGACGTCGTAGTTCAATGTTCTTTTTTAATGACAGCATACACTTGATCTTGTCTTCATTGACCACTAAACCCATCTTCTTCGCTTCCGTCGCAATGCTAAAAAACGATCCACTGACATCACGCTTTCATCATCCAATTATGTGAATATCATCTGCGTTACCGAATAATTGGATGGAAGATTGTGCCTCTAGTGTTGACGGTTGAGTTTTGCATAGTTCTTTCCAGAATGATATTGAAGAAGGCGCATGACAGTGCGTCGCCTTGTCTAAAGATCTTTTACGACCTTGATAGAGCAGCGTGTATTCTCCATCGTCATTCTGCACAAACGCTTCTTTAAATAGGTCGGCAGCGATGTCGTTTACGAACCTCATTCCTGTTGTGACATCCCTCTATCTCCTCGATCGCGCACTTCGCATGCTTTCTTTTTTTTCATCTAAGAAACCGGAGTTCCTCCCTCCTCTTCTGCTCGTAGAGCTCTATTGATTGATCAGGATATGTCTATGTCCCCTTGTCGTTATCATGATGTGTGAACTGCGTACTAACTACCCAAAAGTCTCACCCCGCAGCGAAATCGATCAGCCTAAATCCGTTGTCGGACAATCTCCCGATTGTGCCACCAGTGATTTGTTTTATTCCTAGCTTCGCCTTAATATCTCCTAAGATAAATTTAAGGTCATAGTAAGGGCACTGCTCATAAGTTTTGTCCAAGAGCTTGGAGAATATGTCTTTGGTGTCTTCATCTTTCTCCCCTTATGTTGGCGAATTTAGCCTTGATGCGGATTGTCGTGATGCGCTCGCTCACACTGTTGAAACTCAAGACTTTTTGCCTGAGTCAAGTTCCAACAACAAATCCACACCCAAATAGACGCTGTCTTTGTTCTCGGTAGCAGTCGTCGTAGTATACACCGTAGTCTTGAATGGCGGTAATATCTGCCTAGCAGCAGTTAAGATCTTCCGCTAATTGTTTGGCTATACGTGGTCTGTTAAGGGACCTAGCATTCCACGTGAAGATCCGAAATTCGTTGTCCTTGTTTCGTTTTCTTGGGTTGTCAAGAAAAAATCCGTCCGTATCCGAGACTTGTTGGTGCTTCGCAAGTTAGGTATTTTCACCTAGCGGGCCAAAAGAAGCCAATACAAGAAAAAAAAACTTAACACAAATCTATCTGTGCGTGTTTGAGAAAGTTTGAATTCCTCTTTAAGATCTTGAATAATTCGAGATGAATCAGTATTTGGAGCTGCTCTATCTTTCTTATCGTTATTCTTAATTTTGGAAATAGATGTCAATGCATTAACAAAACTCCTTAATCGTGTTACCAACCGCCTATGCAATGTCAGCAGGAAACCTCCGATCTACAAATTGATTACCTTTTTTTGTTTTTGAAATCTCGTAAAATGCCAATACTATACCAAGAATCCGGAAACGATTTCATCACTTACAGGCAAGAAATTTGCGACCTTCAGCACTTGTACACTTCTTTAAATTAAAGTTAAACAAGTTAACTCGGTGCTGTCATAAGAGATAAAAAGAGGAACAGTAATCACTTGAAACTTATCGAAATAGTTTTCAATCTTTAGCAGTTTGGACATATTTGTTTTCATTACGACACGTACGATTCATACGGCCATGGATTAAAAAATCAGCAATAAAATTGTTTTTTCTTTTTACATGTTTAATCTCTAAGCCCATATTATTGATTTGGCTTTAAAGTTTTTACTCGAACTAAGTCAAAAATGCACCTGTCGTTTATCTGATGGAACTTAAATCGCAATTTCCAATTTTTCATTTTATCCCCAATCAATATCTCCAGAGTTATTGGTTGGCTTTGGCTGCTACATACACATATACCTTCGTAGATAGGTACCAATTGGGAATTGGAAAAAGGTCCTTTTCCTAGTTGGACACAAAGTAGATACCAATGCATAGCAAACTAGCAAAGCAAAAGTCAGTACACAGTGAGGTATTCAATAGTTGGGGTGGTGGAAAATTCTGAATTAATTTTATCTCCAAACACTCAGTGATGTTTTTGTTGAATAGTGAATACCTTTTTGAATAAACTAAGTGCTCCTTCTGAATAACAGCAGGAAAATAAAAAGAGAAATAAATAATAATACAAGAAAAAAAAAACAACCCAAAGTCATCCTTTTGAATTGTTAAGGGAAATACCTGCTCTAGAATTGAATGGAAAAAGGAAATAAATCAATTGAAGGATATTGGCACAGGACACAGAACGAACTGTAACCTCAACTGACTTTCTGAGATTTCTGGTTTTCTTTTATTGTTGATTTTTGTTCTTTTTTGAGGAAAACATTTTTAGAATTCATGTCACATTCTATTAGTTCTCAATGATTGTTATTTTGTGAATCTTTCGTCATTAAAATGGAATTTAAACATCAGGACCAGATAGTTTGTGGTTTCAAAGTGTCATTAATACAATGTGCATATCAAGACATTCTTAAAATAAAATTATTAAATTGGTAATCTTCAAAAATGTTATTAAAGTGATTTTGAGATTCTTATTTATATTTAGGCGGGAATAATATGTTAAACTTTAACTTCAATTGGTCTTTATGGTGGATAAAACTAATTATTTTATTATTATTATTAATTTTGCTGTTTTACTCATTAAACCTGCACTTGGCAATTTCCTGTGTAAGCTATCTTGAACATTCAGTTCTAATTTTTTTTGCGGTTTTTCAACGTAAATATGGATTTATCCGTAGATAAACATCAGAGCAATACAATGGAGGCGGTTTTTAGTCATGTTGAGCTAAAATACAAGGAAAACATAAAACAGTTTATTATAGTTAATGCATGGTTATCACATTTACTCAGTATATGAGTATCCAGAGCAATTGAAAAATTCCAATCCATTAGTTTTTGATACGTTCTGAATGAAAAGTCCGAAATGAAACACTTTCGAATTTTAAGGTTGAAATCTTTCTTGGAGATAAGTGGAAACGAAGGCCTTGTATTGATACTTTGTTACAGTTATCTGCTGAACTAATTTAATTGATGGATTCGAGAAAATTCAAGCTCAATGTGTAAGATGCTATTAAAACTCTTTTCAAAATTCCTCTGACTTCTAGAAAGACCAGGAATTGAGTTCTTAATATCAAGTTTTTTTTTTCAGAGACTGGGTTGAATTGTGTGTTACATTAAATGGTGAAAAGTGAAGAAATTGTCCCCAGAGTTTCTACAACCTTGATTAAGTCTACAAAAAATTGAAGTAAATCTCCATACCGCTCTACTTACGTGGCCATTACCATAAAATCAGCTCGTGATTTCATAGAAAAGTATCAGGTTTTTATTTAATAAGAGAGTTCATTTTTTTTCTTTTAACAAGAGGTTTTGGATATCAATGAAATTCTTTATTCGTGTGAAAGTACGTTTGATGTTATTATGTATGGAACTCGATTGGAACAGAAGTATAGACGCTGAACCCGATTTTCGACTGTTTTCAAGTTTAAAAACGGCCGATACTGCAGCAATTTCACGTTCGATATTCGTACGATGTTCATCAGTCGTCCCTGGCTTTTTGATTGATTGTGACATTCGCTGTATGGCTTGTAGCACCAACGTGTTAGAACCATATGTCCTCCAACTCCATATCATCCAATTGGGATCAAAAATATTCGGTTGTCATTGAACGAAAACGATCCCTATTCATAGTAAAGTGCCGGTCTTAATCAAGAAAGAAGTACGGCCCCATGAAGCTGCTGGCCCATAAACCACACCAAACCGTAATTTTTTCAGGTTGCAATGCTGACTCATGGAGTACGAGCCAGAAATGAGCCTCATTGCTGAAGATTATTTTTCTATGAAAATCCGAATGATTTTCAAGTTGTTACTAAGCCCAATTTACAAACATACGACGCTTCTGTTGGTGAAGCTGCTTCAGTTCTTGCGTTGATTTAATCTTGTAAGGATGTAAGCCAAGATCTTTTCTCAAAATTCTTTACAACGACGTCACAGAGATGCCCAACGTTTTAGACAGACGTGTGAGAGACACATTTGGGCTTTCAACAACTGAAGCCTCAGCGGCAGCAATATTTTCTACATTAGGGGCCTTTTTTTGTCTCACTGTGGATACAAATTTTTCCACTAGATGCTCAATTGTTGTTCTGCTGTTAACGTTGATAAGTTTTAAAAATTTCAGCTTGTTGTTGGCTCTTATACCTTTCTATTATGAAATGTCAAACTTTACTGAAGAAAAATGTTAAAAGAGCGGCAAGAAATATGGCGTCGTTTGCAGTCCCTGTCGATCTACCTTTGTAACGTCCCTGTTGAAAAACCATATACAAAAATTTTCATTCTATTGTGCATATTTAATTTGAAAGATTTCTCGATTCCTAATTATAAGCAGCTGACAAATAATTTCAATTTATATCAAAACGATATTTCTGAAAGGAAATTAGAATTTTTTAATTCACATTCTTTTCAATGACTTGCTTGAAATATGCTTTTAGTAATTTGTAACATTTTATTCAAAATTCCAACGTTTAAAGAAATATTTTCATAAAGCTAAATGATAACATTTACAAGACACGAAAAATAGTTTTAAAAAATGATGCACGAGTTATTTTCATTTAAAAAAAAGTAAAGAAAGTAAATACATAAACCTGGAAATATATTTTCTTCTTTTAAAATATGATGAATTACCCAATTTAAATTTTTTTCCTCAAGTTATTATGTCGAAGTTACTTCGAAGCTATCCTGTCTATAAATTCATTCAGTCTTCAGTCGAGTCTTATTTTCCAGGTGCAGGACCTACTCGACAATGCATTTTCTTCTCACGACCCAATTTCCCCCAGGAGCAGTTGTATCCTTTCAATAGGTAAATATGACAGACAGACTGTTTTGTTGTCGCCCGTATCGTCGTTGTCGTAGTTTTTGTCGTCAACTCTGTGCTCTACCTAGATTTTAATTCAGAACGGCATAGCATCGTGCTCTATACAGATTGCGTACTCCTTTCCCAAGTTGGTTCGAAAATCTCAGAGATACTTTTGTATCTATGAATAGTTTTGTCATGCAGTTAGTAGTTGTATAGAAGTCTCAATCCCCAACAGTGGAGTATAATATTGTTGTTTTTTTTAGTGTGATTTAATTTTTCGTTTTATTTTCCCTCTGCTACAAATTTAATAAGGAAAATTCCAAATTCCTAGATTTTCAACACATAGTACAGTCATTAATGGCAGGATAAATTAATTGACACTTTCTGCTTCTATACGCAAGTGTGGAACATGGAAGTGATAGTTTGGCATTAGACAGACGTCTTCGTCGTTTTCGTCGACTAGTTACAAATGACAATGCGACGGTTTATAAAAGTTGCAAATGAACAGTTAAATAAGAATAAAGTCCTTATAGTCCTTGAATGAAATGAATTTGCTTTGCAAAGTTAAAGTTAATTTTAAATTTGTATGTAAAACGTCAATGAAATACAGTTGAGCAACCCAGGATTGTATACATAGTAGTTCCCAAAGGAATGGGATGGTGGATGAATTTAAGAACTGTTCTTTTTCTCTCTACTTTTATTATCATGAAGTCTGCAGTGAAAATGCAATTTGAAGCGAGTTTTCTTCATATTTAATTGGTATGATTGCGGCAATTCTTTTTTCATTAGTTGGATTTATATAAAATTTGGTCGGGGAAGCAGACGTTTCTGCGTGGAGTTCATTTACGGACTTTAAATGCTTTTGGCAGACTTTGAGTTAAAATTTGTACTGCAAGTTTTAGTTTGATTTAAAAGTTCTGCGCCAAGTATATATTTAATATGTACAAAAATATAACAGATACTTTTTATATATTGAGAAGAATCGTTATAGTTGTTTCTGCTGATTTAAATTGGACAAAGAGTTATTGTTGTTAACTATTGCTTCTTAACATTATTCTACTGATATAACAGGATCAAAAATAGGGAAGACAAAAGTTACGTATAAGCCCAAGTGCACAAAAATTATCTATTTTGAAGTTATCAGTTATTTATTGAATTTTTCTTAGATTGATTATTTTAAAAAATGTCCTTACTGAAAGAAGTAAACAATTTTTGATTGCCTCCCCAAATAACTTTAAAATTAACTAACAATTTGTATAAATCATAGTTTCACATAATTTTGTATAAGTTCATGCCAAATTGATTTAAACATTTTAGTACTTATTCCATACAAATTAAAAATTAGTTTTCATAAAAGCATAAACCACAAAAAGAATTCAAATGGTACGAATGTCGAATAAGCAATTTATATCTACAATAAATTAAATGCTTTTCACATTTTCGCTCTAAATGGATTAATTTTAAAGGATTTTTTAAGTTTTAATTACTTTCTTCGACCATAAAGAGAAAATATTAAATATTTCAACGAAGATTCATTTTTCTTTTCATAACCTTTATTTAAACTTTTACATTGGTCTATATTCTATAATAATTACTTTGGAGACAAAATTTATCATTGTGCCATTTTGCTATACCATTTTCTTCAAGATAATAGAATCAAGATAGTTTGTGGTTGTCATAAAAACTTCAACGCAGTCAACCAAAGCATTGTCAGAACTAAATGTTTTAACTTACAAGCAATTTAATTTCTTTCGTTTCGTTTCTAGTGGAACTTTTTACATTGTGGCAGTGTGAATCGAATTTTAAAGTCTTATGTAATATTGAACCTGAAAAATACTTTATATGTGAAGAACTGCAAAGCTTTTAGAAATTTTTCACAAAGCTTAATATAGGTCTTCGAAGTCCTAATAAGAATAGCTTGATTTGAATAAATTACTAACAAACAAAAATATGTGAAGACCTAGGGAACTACAAAAAGCGAGTTTAGATAACCTTTAGAATATACAAAGTTACAAATATTTGTTTCAGCAATACAGCAATACAAATAAAAACAGGGATTACGTATGTAGTCCACGTTTTGTTTTGCATTTAAATTAAAACTAATGGATGTAGGTGGGTGTTATATTTCAAATCTAATTAACAATAAATTAGATACTTTTAAAGAAAAAACACTAATAAAATAATATCCTTTACACAAAAAAACAAACAAATGGACAATATCCAAATGCATACAATCTAAAAATATCAAACACCTACTATATCGTATAACTCTACCTAATGTAATGCGTTTTCATTGTTCAAATGTAACAAATAATTTCATATTATTAATCCATCCCGTTATTTGATTTTTCATATAATATAAAATTATAAGAGCCATATGAATATGCAAAAACAACAATAACATGCAGGCCTACTCATTGTTTCAAAGCAATAATTTTCATAATGTAGGAAGTGCTTTATATAAAGTATATGTCTGTAGAGGTGGGCTAATACTAAATTTTAAAATTTAATTTAAATTAAATTGTAAAAAAGAGGATGGGATGCTACCCAAACTGATTCCGTCTGTCGATTTGGCTTGCTTAAAAGTGTGTAGGTTCTCGTGTTTTGTTAAAAACATTCTCAGTTGAATTATTCTTAAAAATTTTCAAATTATTAACAATATTTTTCATATGAAGAAATAGTTTAGTTTAAAAATCTAGTTTTGTTAAAAACGTTTTAAGTCGAAAACAAAATTTTACCAATTTTAGCAGCATTTCTTAAATTTTTACGAATTGGATGAATACAATTAATTTGAGAGATATCAAAAACCGAACATCAATTTTTACCAAATTTGCTTACTATTTCTTGTAGATTTTATTTTTATATGAAAAAACGGATTGTTTTATTTTTATAAAAAAAAAAATACTTAATATCGAAAATAATAATAGGAAAAAGTTTGAAGACAATATTTTTTTAATTTTTGAAAGGAAATTTGTACCAAGTTTTATTAACCTTTTTTTTTGGTTTTAATTTTTTGTAAAAAAAAAACTGTATTAGATTTTTCTCAAAATTTTACTGAATGTTGAAAACAATATTTTTTGAAAGATTTGAGAGATTAAGTCCGTTATCTAAAAGTTTTGAAAAGATATTTGAGTCGAAAATCAATTTTTACCAACTTTCATTAATTTTTTTAAGATTTTTATTTTTTGTAAGAAAACTGCCAATTCCATTTTTCTCAAAACTTTTCAAGATGTTAACAACAATATTTCTTATAAGTGAAAATCAATTTGAAGCCATAATCTCAAATTTTTGAAAGATATTTGAGTCGAGAATAAATTTTTACCATTTTTTGTTAATTTTTGTTTGGGTTTTTATTTTTTGGAAAAGAAAACTGTGTTTTCGATTTTTCTCAAAATTCAAAGGAATGGTTAAAACAATATTTTTTATGAGTTAGATTTAGTTCGAAACCTTAATTTCAAATTTTTAAAAAGATATTTGAGTCGAATATCATTTTTTTCAACTTTTGTTAAACTTTTTTTAGTTTTTTGTAAAAAAAAACTGTCAATTCGATTTTTCTCAACATTTTACTGGATGTTGACAACAGTATTTTTGAAAAGATAAAAGTAGTTTAGAGCCAATTTCTCAAAGTTTTAAAAAGATATATGAGTCGAAAATCAATTTGTACCAACCTTGAGTAATGTTTTTGCTTTAGGTTTTCATTTTTATAAAACAACTGTCAATTCGGTTTTTCTCAAAACTGTACCAGATGTTAAAAACGTTATTTTTCGTTACACAAATTTGTTTTGGAGATGAAATCATTTTTAATGCGTAAAATTTTCGAGGTCACAATTATTTTTCAGTTTCTTTGATTTATAAAAAAAAATCGTTAATTGGATTTTTTTTCAAAAAATATATTTATTGAGTATCATGTTACAATATATTATATACAATTTAAGTCTTTATAGTTTTTGGTTTGTGAGATATTTAGGGTTAGCCAAAATATTAATTTTTTTAAACTGCTATGGTAAAAAAAACACCCACGCAATTTTCTTAATAGCTCTTTCTGCATCTTTTTGCAATATTATCTGTATAACAAAATTTATTTGAAGTCGATATCTCTATTGGCGAACGACGAAAAAACGTCGCGAACGTACGGATGTACGGATGCGCACGTATAGACATCTTTATAAAAATCTCTTATTTTGACTCTAGGAACCTTGAAATGTCGAAAAATTTCAACATTTTCAATTTTACTAGTCGGACCCATTATAATAATAACTTCCTATGGGAAGTTAATAAAGAAAGATACCATGAATTATTTGTATTCTAACTTGGAATACTTTGTTTTCTTCGTCAAAATATCAAGAGCAGTTCGAAATATAAAATCAATTAAATATTCAGGATATAATTTAAAATCTTTGTGTGGAAATTCTCAATATTATTATCTTATAGCCCGTTACCGACAAAGAAATCGGTTGCGCGGAAATTATTCCGACCCTTCTACGAAAATATGTACCTATAAATAGTAAATATAAACATTGGTATTAAAAAGTTGTAAAATTGTTGAAAACATCTGTGATTCTAATTTTATAGTCATTTATCTCGAAACAACTTTTTTCATCACTGCCGCCACCTCTGTGCAAAAAAAAGGTTTTTTTTTTCTACGGAATCACTTAAAAATTAGTTAAACAATCTTGTGAACAAATGTTGGCTTTCGTTGGTTATTTAAACTTTTCTTTTTTTTTTCAAAGCGAGCCCTTTCGTCATTTTGTAACTATTTAGGTTTATATTTATTCTTCCTATGCATATCTTCACTCTTTGTGATTAAAAGTTTTCTTGAGTTTTGTGTTTCAGATAAGATGAAGTTTCCGTTCGCGCCCGATTTTTTCGGGAGAGTCATCTTTAGCGGAATGTTTGTAATAAAAGATATTGTTTTTAAAACTAAGAAAAATGTGTAAGCTTAGAAACCCGAAAATTTGAAAAATTTAAATACCATTTAATTTTTCAAAAAAAAACTTAAACTGTCCAACTCGAATCAGTTTAAAATCTTAATTTCCAAGCTTAAATCGACTTCATGGTTTGAGCTGTAGGAGCGAGGACAGAAAGACAGCCGATTGGAATCAGTCGGAACTCACTTTTAACGTCTACTCTACCATCGTAATGTCATGTTTGATTAAAATCTCAATCTCGAAATTTTGTACGCATGTAAAAATGTAAAAATAGTTGAAAATTTTATGCTCTAGATCCCTGAGTCCCCTAAAGTCTGAAATTGTTGATTTTTGCAAAATGAGTTTGACGATTAAATTTGTTTTTTTTTCTATGTACACACATTATTTTTCCTTATAGTTAATAATTCGAACAAATTACCATAATAGTTAAAAATATAATAAAATTTAAAGGAGAGGTGAAGTTTTCTTAGATACTCTTCTGTTTTTGTATTATGTTAAAATAAATTTTCGATAAAGGACAAAGATTAATCCACAAAATTTATACTTCGTTATCTACTACGTTCTATTGTTAAAAATAATATCAGTACCTAATCGATGTTGTAAATATTATATAAAAATTTAAAACATTATTTTGTATTTCAATCTGGGGAATTAAGAAAGTTGATTAGGTTCAAGCCAAATAAATTCTTAACCTGTCACATACATTTCTCATAGTTCCTATGAATATACCTAACTAAAAAACTCCTTAAAACCTGTCAACCACACTCGAACTCTGTTTTGGTTGTTACTGATCGATCAACTTGAGTTCTTGTTTTGACTGAACGTTAAAAGCCTTTAAACCTGATTTTGTACGTAAAATACGGTACATATATTTATATTTTTACAATGCCTAAATCTGTATATCAACGAGGAATTGACAGCACTAAAAAGGCTTTAGCAGAAATGTTTTCAGTTGGTATTGAGCGACATAGCTTTAAAGTATCGTTTAATAAAATAGTGTGCTTTTGAAGCGTAAGTGGTCCCAATTTTAATAGTTTTTATTTGTTAAATGTCAAAATTTAAACTTCAAAACTGACATCGTCCTAGAATGTACGTTTTTCAAAATGAAACCTTTTTTGAAAACTCTATATGCACCTATACTTTTACTTATTATATATTTTTCAATTTTAGTCCTACATGTCGTGCTATAATCAATTTCATCGAAACTCATTCATTGCGCATCGTAAAAGAACAATATTTAACATACCCGTACCCTATGGTATTTCTTTAAACTTGTAGTAATACAAGGTTTTCCAGTTAAAGATCTCAACATCATGATAACATACCCTTACAAGTATTAACCTCATATCTTCTATCAAATGAAAAAAACATTTGTATTGTATTTTGATGATATCAACATCAGAAAATTGGTCTACTTAACTAAATTAACTAAGATTTGATCGATATAAATGTTCAATGAACACAAATTGTTTTGAAAACAAAAAAATACAAAAAATACTTACTAATGTTTTAGTTATTTGTTTGTTTGCTTTTTGTTGTAATTATATATATTTATAAAGAACCTATGTATATGCGTTATTTAATGGTTTAGGAGATGTTAATCTTTCAACTTAATTTCCTTTGTTGTTTATTTTATCGAAAACCGAAAAGGTTTGACCGTAACTCCGTTTATATCGTATTGTCTATGAACCGAACACAAATCAAAGAAAAAGTATTATACAGCTATGGCCAAAATAACTAGAACACTCAACACGATTGACTATTTTTATTTGATGATACGCTTCTTTTGTGTTGAATAAATATATTGTATTTTTAGATGATAGTTTATTATGTTTACTTTAAATTCCAACAGTTATTACAGGGTATTATCAATTTATGTATTATTTTCAACTGAAATTTATTACTTTAATAATAAAAACCTTGTCATAAAAAAGAACACTTTGATAAAATAGTAAATAAGTACCGTTGTAATATTTGTTTAAACAATTATTTTAATTTTTGTTTTCATTTAATTATTTAGTACTTAGTTTTAAATCCTTTACTTAAAATGACCGCGATTATTCGATGACCCATAGCGCCCACCGATCTTTGGTATATTTGTTATTTTAATTAGTGCTTGAGGTCGTTATCATGTTGGAATCACCACTTTAATTGTACATTTTCTTGGGTTAAATGTATGGCATTGTATCTATTTATTTATTTATTTATTTATTTATTTATTTATTCATCAATCAGACAAAAATATGTTACAGACTACTTAAAAATAACTTACATAAATAAAAATAAATATATATGGGTATGTACATAGTATTTTGCTTATTTCAAAAATTAATTATAAAATGACGTTTAAGGGTAGAACGATTACTATGAAAGTCAAAATCAAAAACACAAGAAATACGATTAACTTCACGAACACAGCTAGTTACTGAGTTACTGGCTCATTTTTTGCATAGTTTGTTCTATGATCGTTTTCAAAAATTAAAATCTAGTTCTCAGAGAACGACTTGGAGCATACAGATCAATTAAAGACAGAAGCGAAGAACTATTAATACGATAAGATATATGGCATTGTATCCTTGGTCAATATTCCATTAGTGATACTGGACCTATTCCCCACCAAGAAAAACAACCTCATAACATCAGACTTCCACCTTAATGTTTCACGGCCGGATTGGCGCATCGTGGATTGTTCAATTAACCTTTTGGACAACGAGCAAAATGTTTTTCATCCATTCCAAATAGATTGATTTTCGTTTCGTCACTTTACAACACATTTCTTCATTGTTTAAGCCCCTTCAATTGATCATAAGGTCATGTGAAACATTTTGGCAAAAGCAGCCAGGTGCTTTTTTATATGACCTGGTTTTAATAAGGGAATCTTTCACAGCAGTCTCATGTGTTAGATTACTCGAAGACATAAAACGTTTTTCCTTAGCTTTTCTTACTATTGCCCTCTTTTCTTTTTCTGACAATTTTAATGGGCACCCTTAGTTTCAATAGTATTTCTTGATCGTAATGTTTTAGAAACCACTACAGAGGAGCATTTGACTATTTTGACAATTTTTCCAATTGACTCACTCTGCTCACGCAACACACTGAGATTCCGAGCAATGCTTATTTTTTCCCCAATAAAATACAATTATTTAAGTTGTTTTATCTTAGTTAAATAATAGAACTTTATTATCTATTTTTTTCCTGTGAAATCTTAATTGCAAAACTTTTAAATTTTTTTCTTGAAGGAACTGAACGTATTGTTCTTTGTTTTTATCAATAATATACATATATAACTAACGAGAATATAAAGAACAGTTATCTTACATTCATTTTTAGTGTCCGACTGAAGTTTCTGCTTCAGCCCTCGGATCGGCTGAAATTCCATAAAAAAAACAACATTCGGCCATTTTAGGTTGAGTTTTTGGCCAAAGCCGAAGAATCTGTGTATTATATCGAGCATCGTACTAGGCGCCGGAAAAAAATTTCAATTTTTTAATAGATTGCATTCTTTTCTTCGGTAGGTATTCAAAAACAAAAAACAAAATCTCCATTTTTTGAACTTTGCTTGACACCTTATGTACATCGTTTGTTTTGTTTTTTTTTTTTTTTATAATAACGAATTACTAATTAGTTATTAGTTATTTTTATTCTATGTGTCTTAAGTTTTTTAAGCAATACATTTTAATAAAAATAATATTTGAATCCAATTGGAAAGGAGAATTCTTGACTTTTTTCATCCTTAGGCTTCGGCTTCGGCATTCGGTTGGACGCTAATGATTTCACTTATCTAAAATGAAAGCGTTGTTTTTTGCTGTTTTATTCAAATGTTGTTACTGTTCTAATTATTCTGGCCCTAGCTGTTAGACCTAATCAAAAAGAAAAAACATGAGTAACCCGATATAGACATGTTTGACGAACTTGCTCTTTGTAGAAAAACGAGGAACGCAATACTTTTTGTTATACAATTAACGAAACAAAATTAATAATTAATGATTTCGAGTGACGGAAGTTGAGAAATGACAAAAATAGTCATCTCTTTTAATAAACCTATAGTTTAATACTTTTGATTATTTTGTATTTTAAATTCAAAGAATTCTCACAAAATCCAATGTTTACGATTTTAGAAATCTTAAGGACACTGTTCAAAAAACAATTGATCAAGTCAATTTCTTACCTGAACCCAATACAGTTCCTGTAGTGCAATTGAAAACAAAAATAACGAATTGAACTTAAATACTGCTCCCATGGGGCGTTACAAGTTTATGGCTTGTTTTATGTATAGAACAATGAAACACGTATTGATTACATCATAAAAACATCTAAGGGTTTTTCCGGTGACCAACAAAAAAGAAAAAAAGAAAAAACAGGAAGTCGTTATACATTTATATTAGGTTCCTATAAACCTAAACGAAATAAGTGGAGTTTGTAGTTAAAGACAAATGAACTTGCTTCAAAGCTTTATTGCCTTCCCAGTCCTATTTTTTCTGTTTTTGGTGCTATTTAACATGCATATAAATCTTTCTCTTGGAATTAGGTACATATACATGAGCTTTTAACATCACGATTGAAAGCTATATTTTTATAATGTTATAATAATATATCGTATTTAAATGAACAATGGTTTCATATCTGGTGGAGTATTGCACATTTCGTCTAACCTACAAACTTTTAAGCAAGACAAATCGACAGACGGGATGAAGTTGTCAGTGTGGGTCGCATCTCAGCCTCTTTTTTTAATATAAGTTGAAAAGGAAAAGAGCACCTGAAATCTATCTCGTCTTTGAAGTGATTAAAGTCATAGCTCTGTGGCATATATTATATAGGTATGTGTAGAAACATTAAATTTAGATATTGACATTGCTGCCGCAGTAGAAAAAATCCTTAACTATATTTATAAATAAATAAATACAAAAAAAAATATATTATACAATTTTATAACCACCAAGATAATGTAAAAAACATGCTTAAATATTCCTCCTAAATTTTATAACAAACTCCATAAGATGAGAGTCATTTCTGTTTGTACGAGATCCTTCTCTCCTCACTCTTGAGTTGTTTGTCACTATCTAAAGAATATATTTAGTTCCTCCTTATATCCATCCAGTTCGTAAAAAAACATTTATTTACAGAAAAATGAAGTCATAAAATACGACTTATCAGTTCTGGGGGTGGATGTCAGTAAAACATAAAATGCAATGTGGCAAAAAATGTTGAATATATTTATGTTGCTTAAGGAATGAAAAGTCCCTGCTTCTGGTTGATAGGGTTAAAATCTATATTTTTTATTTGCATATTCTCTCATTGAAAAATGTTATTATAAAACTTTTATTGACTTCTGTTTGAACGTTTTGTCAACTATAAAGTACATCCTTACATACAAAACCTATTTCTTCAGAAGTTAGTAAGGGAAGCAAATCACATAACCTCAATTTGCAATAGTATTAGTATTCACATTTTTCGTATAAGATAGTTTTTATATTGTTTGTGCTGAATGAACTAAACATGTGTACCAAATCTTGTAAGATTTTCTATAGATAAGAGATAAGGGGACTTATATGCTAAGCTCTTTTGTTTTTTTTTATTGTCATCATGAGAAAAGGTCTCTTCAAGGACGTTTGAGAATGTTGTTTTCATTTATTGTCATTTGTTTAATATTAAAGGCAAAAAGTAAAAACAATTCCTACACCTCAATCTTAGTTATGTTTTTGCTAAGCAAAGTAATGAAAAAGTGATTAATTAATGAGTAGGCATGACAAAAAAAACAACTTCTTATTCGGAATAATTTATTTTTACATAATAGGGATAAAAGTTAGCTACTATCATAGCAAAGGGGCCATCGACCTGTTTTTTCGGAATTGATGAGTATTTTTATAATCTGTTCCGAAAACGTCCAAGCACTTTGATAGTATTCTATAATTAACGTAGGTACTTAACAAAAAAAATTAAATTTTTTATTATTTTTGTAAATATATAGTAGTAGGATTTTTTACCGACATATCGTAAACTATTTTATTTTCAAAGTCGATATTAACAAAACATTAAATATGTTCATCAGAAATACACTGATTGTTTGGGAGTTAGTATGAATATTTATTTCATAGCCAAGGAGTAAATAGGCTAAATTCAGGCTTACTGGGATCTCGAAAAAAACAACTGTTTTATAACCAGACAAAATAAAAATAAAAAGGGCTGAGATTCGACCCTCAATGATAACTTCCTATCTCGTCTGTCTATTTGTCGTGCTTAAAAGTTTGTAGTTTTTTGTGTTGGGCTTAAAAAGTTGTTAGTTGAATTATTCTTACAAAATTTTTAAATTACTAACAATATTTTTCACATGAATTTTTAGTTTAGTTTGAAAATCTTGTTTTGTTGAATAGATTTTTAGCTGAAACACACATTTTACCAATTTAAGTAAAATGTCTTAAATTTTTACAAATTTTATTAATGAAATTAATTTGAGAGCTATAGCTATCAAGAACCTAATATCAATGTTTAACAAAATTTGCGTACTATTTCTTGTGGATTTTATTTTTTTATGAAAAAACGGACTGTTGGATTATTATACAAAAAATACGTCATATCAAAAACAATATTTTCTGTTAAATAAAAAGAGTTAGTAGATAATATATTTTATTTTTAAAAGCTTTTTGAGTCGTAAGAAAATTTAAACCAACTCTTAGTATTGTTTTTTTGTTAGGTTTTTATTTTTTGTAAAAAAAACTGCCAATTTGATTTTCCTTAAAATTTTACTGAGTGCTGACAACAATAATTTTCAAAAGATAAAAGCAGTTTGAAGCCAATAATTTAAAGTTCTGAAAAGATATTTCAGTCGAAAATCAATTTTTACCAACTTTTATTAATTTTTTTTCGTTTATAATTTTTTGTAAAAAAAACTGTCTATTCGATTTTTTTCAAATTTTATTAAATCTTACCAACAATATTTTTTGAACGATGAAAGTAGTTTAAAGCCAATATCTCAAAGCTTCGAGAAGATGTTTGAGTCGAAAATCAATTTTTACCAGCATTTATTATTTTTGTTAGGTTTTTTATTATTTAGTACAGTCAATTAGATTTTTCTCAAAATTTTATAAGATGTCAAAAACATTATTCGTTGCACAAAACTGCTTTGGAGATGAAATCATATTTCAGTCGTAAGATTTACGAGGTGACAAATTTTTTTTCAGTTTTTTGATTTATAAAAAAACCGTTAATTGCATTTTTGTCCAAAAATATAATTGTTTTGTTCCACGTTACAATATATATTATAAAATTTAATTCAAGTCTCTAGCGGCGTCATTGGTTCATGAGATATTTAGGTTTAACCAAAATTTGCATTTTTTTAAACTGCTATGGTAAAAAAATCACCCACTAAATTTTCTTTAGAGCCCTATCTGCCTTATTATCTGCATAACAACATTTATTTGAAGTCGATATCTCTTCTGGTTCTTGAGCTATAGAGGACGAAAAAAACGTCGCGAACGTGCGGAAGTACGAACGTACGTACACACGCACAGCCATCTTTCTAATAAGCTCTAAGGACCTTGAAACGTCGAGAAATGTCAAAATTTTTAATTTAACAAATCGGACCCAACAACTTCCTATGGGAAGAACTACCTCAAGGACCCAGAGAGCTATGGAAAGTTACATCATTTTAAGAAAGGCGTGCGTGAGAGCTGCTTCAAATTCAAGGCTTTCCATTAGTAATATCAGGCCAGTAGCTGGGGTAAGTGCTAGTAGATCGACTGTTGCTCGGGTTAAACAGAAAGCAAATCATACACGACGCGAAAAAATGATTAATTAATTCATTTTAACGGACTTTATGGATATAGTTGCAGTTTTCATGATATAAAAGAGGAAGTAATTTATGTATCTTGAAAAAGTGAACCGCAAAGGAACCGGTGTGTAATGTTATAGAAAGCAATTACCTACTACGGGACAGTTGAGCTCCAAAATGCCGGCAATCACTTACAAATCCATTCTGAAACTCTCTTTTTTGCGATGGACTTTTTAATAAGTTAATGCGCCAAAACATTCCGAAAGCCGTGGTCAGGGGCAAAATAAGGACGGCAGTACCACAAAACCGAAGAGATTATTGAAGCCATTAGGTCCTGGGCCTAAATTTTGCTCTGACAGCACTCTATGAATCCATATTCCACATATAACTTAAATTAATTTAGAAATCAGGAGCCACCACACATTACTAAAAATTATTTAAACACATTTAATAAGCCAGTTTACCTAAACCATTAGATTTTGTGTTATTTTTCTTACTTGGAAGGGTCTTTTAGGTAATTACATGGTGTGGTTGTCTCCGGTTGTGGTGCAATTAATTTAAAAAATGAGAAATAAAACGAATATTAAATTTTTATTATTATTATTTTGTTTTATTTTAAAACAATAATTTCACAACTTTTTGTTAATATTATATTTATAACTCGACGCTTTTCGAAACCTTGTCGCCCACCATCAGACGTATAATTGACTCAATAAAACTTGTATTTCTCAACTTAATCCAAACATTTTTGCTATAGAAATATAAACTTAATTCATACTTGATTGATTTCATGTTTGGGGTTTTCCTAAAAACCTAACGGTTGAAGAAATATCGGAAATGAAAAACGAAAACAGGTTCTCTCTATTCATGTGACACAAAGAAAGTCTTTCTTTCTACTGAAAGAAAATTCATAAACTTTTCTAAATCAAAATGTCTGAAATTTATCTGGCCAGGGGTTTGCTGCATATGGCTTCATTAATTGTTTAACGGTTTTTGTATTTCTTTTAAAAAAATAGAATCAATGAAATAAGGATTAGAAATTTGATGGAACAGTCTATTTTATCATACATTTAATAGAGAACAACTGTTTACAGTACTGACCATGGGGAGGCTTTTCTTATCAAGGATTTTATTGATTTCTGTAAAATTTTTGGGTTGCCGGTGTTTCAAAACTTATATTTCAAAAACATTTTTTTCAGTTTATTTTTAACTACTTTCGCGCATATTTGGGGTGGTATCTGGGATTTAACTTAAGTATTGTTGGTTTTTAATACGTCTGGAATTGGGAGATAATTCGCATAGACAAAATCCTTATTACCGTCCAAGTCATAATCATAAATCTTCGGCTACAAAAAATCGGTTATCATTCGACCATAACTTTATCAATTGGCATCTCCGAATAAGTAAAAACCCATTTAACCACACAGCACACCAAGAAGTAATTTTCTAGATGCAACTGTATACCTTCGATCAATTGCAGGTAAGACTTACATGCAGTGGTATTTTATCGTAGATTGCTAACAATTAACTGTTTCACATTAAATGACAGTTGAGTTTGACAGGTGTCAAAGCCTGTGCTTACTTGAAACCAAGAAATTAATGACGCTTAAATGTGATGATATGTGCACCGTTCCTTGCTTTCAATATTATCTTAATATGTTGTCTTATTATTCGCTTTATTGACAAAACGCTTAAACATCAAACCCTTGCAGTAAAAGACCACTTACGTTCCACCCAGTCCTGGTCAATAAAGTTTAAGAGTTAAGGCATTAACATTTGAAACTCCATTTAGTTTTTAAATTATCCCATTTATTTGTTAAATGAAATATTATTGTTTTGAAAACTTATTTTTTGATTTTTTTATTGTTTCTCTGGATACCCACAACAAATAAAATTAAGTGCCTAAAATAAATATCCAGCTATGCTATCAAGAGGTTTTTATTCATAAAAATATTGTTTGGTTAGTAAAAAAACATGGTAACATTTGAGAATAAGTATGATTACCATATGTTTTTTTTCTATCTTACCACGTTATGTAAACTCAAACAGCAATTAATGTCCTTAGCAGCGCAGTGTAGGATAACATATAATAAAAGGACACGCGTGATAAAATTTAACTTTCTAAATAACAATAAAGGTTTTTTTTTTAAATACAACATAAATATTTGTTTTGTTATTGATTTCATAACATTTTGAAACTCATTTATCTTTATTGCATGACAAGCCACACACAAACGTTCATTCATTTAATAACATAGGGATTGGATTTTCAAACTTAATGCCACTTATGTCGTTCGAATTTGAGATATGAACTTTGTGACGTAATGTTACAATTTATTATGATAGAGGGGTATATGAACATATGTCTATATTGTGAGGTTATTTCCCCATCACTATTCTATTTGAGTTTGAGGTAATTACAAAACGAATGTACTGTAATTTTGGAAAACTTTCAAAAGGCATCAAAGGTATATTCGTGTATTAATAATTAAATATGAAATTGATTTCCAGGATATACAAGAAGGAAACAAAAATATCAGAACGTGATTTATGTATTTGTCTGTGATGTAATGCAATACAGAAATGTTTATTTATTGTTTTTAAGCCTCCTTTAATCTTACATGATCTTAAATCGACAATTTAATATTTAATATACGAAAAACATTCGTCGGTAGATAAAGGAAACGTTGGGAGTTATAATATGAAAGCGTATTACAAGGACTAAACATAGACAAAATAATTATAAGGTAGATATTACAGGATTAATGGATATACAGTTTTTTGGATTTTAATATTGATAAAATCTATAATTCTGTTTTTTGATGTCGTGATTTTATACTAAAATATTGAATGTCAAAGAAGATAACACGTCCCTGAAAGATAAGATGTTAAAGTTTTTCTATGTCCTTAAATTAAATTTCTAAAAGAAAACTCGTCATATTCTTGTATTGCTTTCTCCTCTATTTACAAAAGCATTACGCGAAAATTGATTAGAATTACATCGAATGGTTTAAATTTGTTGATTATATTGAAAAAAGTGCAAAAAAGCGGACTTAGTAAGAAAATATTTTAATATTTTTTTTTTAAATTGTTTATTTTTTCACTTAAAGTCTAACAGTTTGTACCTTAGTTTATTTAAACTTAAAAGCCGTAAAGTTATTTGTTTCTTTTAAATTTTTAGTATGTGATATAGAGTTCTTAGTATCTACTAATTTATCGATTTCTCGGATAAATACTAATAAATATTTCATTTTCATAAGAACAATAAATTGTCATAAACTTTCATAGTGTTGTTAACTAGGTCTATGTTTTTTCATATTAAAAGGAAATGTAATTTAAAAACACCTTTTAAATCTTCATTTTTCGTTTTTTTTTCTTTTCATAAAAACTTGTTGTTATAATTTACATGCACTCAAGGGGTTATAAGTACCCTTTATATGTTTATATTTAAACACAGTGCGAGCATTAGGAAAATAGGGAAGGATTTAAAAGGAGATACCGGTGCACATTGGTCTAAAAGTTCTGAACATCAAAATGGGAGGGAAAAATTGAATTGGCTAAAGCATTCTACATTCTTGATGAGCGATTTAAGAAGGAATCTCTTTACTTGACAGTACGCCCAAAATTGAGCTCAAGTGTAAACTGATGAGCATTCCTTGAATTGCGAGTATTACGGCTGAATTGTTTAAGGGGTGGAATGCAACTGGCTAATTCGACAGAACACTGTTTGTAAAAATATCAGTAAAACAACAAAAAGCATGAAACATTGCGGCGGTGTTCAAGCGATGTAAATGTTTCGATTATAGTTCCAACGCCTATCATTTTTAAAGCGCTTTTTTGTATTCTATCCGAGAGATTTAAACAGATATGCGAATTATATTCAAGCTTTGGACGGATGAAGGCTTTGTGAATTACAGCCAGATCAGAAGCTGAGGGAACTGTCGTCGGAGACGTATGATCATTTATTAATATAAGGAAGAGAATCGTAGACAAAACGGAGCCCTGGGGGACACCAGCATTTATTTTATGAATTTCAGACTTGAAACCATCCAATACAAATTGTATTGAACGGTTAGAATGGTAATTTCCAACCCAACGAAGAAGGGATTCATCAATACGAAGAGCACGCATTTTTGATAAGATAGCTTGGTGCCAAACTCTTTTAAATAAAGAAAGAGGCGGATTCGCCCTTTTTAGGGACATGGTGGACAAATGCTATTTTCCATCCGCTCGGAAAGAGACCTGTAGAGTAGGAAAGATGAAAAAGTTAACGCAGTGGTTTTGCCAGCAATGACAAACACATCTTCATAAAAATTGGGTAGATACTATCCGGGCCAGTGGATTTGTGTATGTCAAGGTCTTTCAGTACTCTTGCAACTGCACGAGTGCGAAAGAAGATTCGTCCCATAGAATCATTTACGCTCTCAAGAACAGGAGGAAAAACTAAACTTTCCGGTAGCGTTGAATTAATAGCAAACTGTGATGCAAGCAAATATACTTTATCAATCGAGCCTACATGGGGAGTGCCATTGTGGGCGAGCGTTGCAACCGGGGATGAATTGGTTTTTCGTACGTTTTTACAAATGACCAGACATTTTTACTACCTTTTTTTCCTTAATTTCTGATCGTGCAAGAATTTGGATCGTCGAATATGTTTTTCTAGATTGTTTGAACTTATTTCGGTTTCGCTCAGTCGGGTTGGCAATGGAAACTTACATATCTGAACCTAATAACCTCTTTACGGCTCGAATCAAACCATGAGTTCTCTTTGGGTTTGATAGATTTTGCCCTATTCGTGATCAAATTTTCAGTCCACAAAGAATAAAATTTTGTAACCATATACGCGCTGGAATCCACGTCACTATCGAGGAAGCATAGTGAACAGTTAAAGTTCCTGAAGAATTCAACCGTCGCAGTTAGTTTTCTCATATTGCCAAACTGTTCCTATAGGAGTTTTTTCTTTAACTGAGTTTTTTAGACATGAGCATTTTGCAGATACGATGCTATGGCCTGGTGTCGTATCTGCAAGAGGTGATAATACACTGATTGTGTATTTATTAGGGTTAGAGGTAAGAATCAAGTTTAGGGTGTTGGCGGATTGAACTTCATCGTCAGGGATTCGAGTTGGCTCATCGTCAACCTGAGTTAATTGATTTAACTCAGCAAAGACCTCAACATGCCTTCCTTCCGGTGTTGACTGGTCTGAATAACGAAGCCAAGAAGAATGGTGTACATTGATATTGAGCAACAATTCTTTGAATGGAGTCAGAAAATTCTTATAAAGGTTTCCTGATATATTATCCCTAACCTTTCGAAATATGAACAGGTTCGGCAATTGTTTCCCAATACCTAACTTGCTATCTCGGCCATATACTCGTATGAGGACGTTATGGAAAAAAGGACTATGTGTCTGCAACTACACAATCAAGCCACCATCTATGCTTATTCTTACACAGTATCTCAGGTTTAAATTTTCTTATTCAGAAGTTCCTATAGTATTCTTTTATTTTCTTGCCATATGGTATTTTATAGGTACTTTCATTGAGTCGGTGTTTTTGAAGTATCCGAGGTTAAAATAGAATAACTAAGAACAGTGATCGTTCTCAATAACGTTTTCCGACCGCTCAAAAAGATGCCTCACAAGGTTTTCTGGACGCATAGTTTCTTGTTAGAAACGTAATGCCGAGAGTCAGAGTGTGAGCTTCTGTACATTTGCATGCAAGCTCTAAGACATTTTATCTCGAACATGAATTGGACGTGTAAATGATTGAAAACAAATAATTTTCACATCAGATCTTGGATATCTGGAGAAGAAAAGACTTTTAAGCGGCATAAATGCCGCTCTTGCCTTGTTTAAATAAACACCCAGGTACTTCACAAACGTCTTTGATTCTATGGTGAGATACTCCAAGTATATTATTAGGTTTTTCACTTTCTTAAATCTGAATTTCCTCGTCTTATTGGGCAACGGGCGTACGGTTTTACACTTAGTGTTCTTTATTTTAAGCTTTCACTCCCAGCAGCTTATACAATTTTCAATACAGTTTAGTTTTAATGTGCACAATTCTTGATCCACTTTCATATACAAAGTGGTATCGCCAGCACACGCTTTCGAGTCATCGTTTTCCCTGGTTATATCAGATAGATATAAACTAAACAAGTGAGGAGCTGAAACAGTGCCCTGTGGAAAACCATTTACAATAATAAAAACCTTGTTTAGCGTTTTGTTTACCGGGTACAACAAATTTCGTATGTTTCACCATAGATGAAATTACTTTAACAATATTGGGTGGAAATTCGTACCATATGAGTTTAAATAAATGCCCGTTGATCCAAACCGTGTCGATGGCTTTTATTCTTAACAAGTAGCTGTACTCCTTTTTCGTTCAGATTCCAGTTCATGATTTTGATAGTTATATGTTTTAAGACAATGTTGGGAATTTTATCTAAACAACTTAATTTTTTATTGCTAAGCTACCAAAATATTGTGTCAGCTCGTCTTGTGTTGTGAAGTAGTCCAAGGTCCGTTCTTGTGTAAGTTCATTACACTTTTCATTATCAGAAAATCTTGAGAGTGTCTATTGCAAAATCTTGACAATTCGATATTTAACTCCTTCATTTTGATGCTAGGAAGAGGAAGTTCTCTAGCATGAATTGACTTAAAGTAAGGCCCTATAAAATTGAATTTGTCTGCTTTAACATCTTCGATAAAAGATTCATAGATGATAGGGCATTGTTGACTATCAATTCTAGCTTGAGAAAGTAGCGGTTGCGGTGATAATAGTATTTTCAGCTTATGTATTTTAACATTATTGCATTGTTCGTTAGTCCGGATTTAAAGATATTCTCGTGAACGACTTTTATTGGTTTTGTCACGTGTCATACAACCAACAAAAGATTTAAAATTATGCAAAACAAGTTTCTTAATCCTAATTATTTCTGGAAGCAATTATCACAATTTTCCACCCAACTAATATGTTTTAACTCCTTAATACATTTTTTTTAAGGACCGCGTTATATAATAATGATATAATTCATGAAGTGAGCAAGGACATACAGCCAAATATATGCGAATTAGTCATACAAAACTTCCTAAAAAGGATATGCTGCTACCGCAGTTGTGGTTGCAATTTAGCTTTTATTGGTTTTTGTTACTTACTACTTATATATATATACATATATATATATACTTATACTAGCATGTAATTGTTATTAAGAATAAAATAAGCTTCTATTAGTTTTGTTGAAGTAATATTCATTTTCATTTATTTTTGTAAATCCTCAATGAAACTTATTATTGGAAACGTCTATATTTTGCTATAGATTATTGCTTTGAATATTTGGAACTTACGAGTAGCTTGGAAATTTTCTACATTTCTAACAAAATATTTTATTTTTGTTTTACACTTGAAATGAAAGGCTTTAAAACTCGTCTTTACTCGTATTTAAAACTGAATGGACACAATCACAAATTTATACAACATTTCAAAAACAGATTGAAGGTTGATCGAAAAACATGCAAAATAATTAACCAATCGCCAACCATTCACCACAAATATGTTTCGCATAATGTCCTAGCTTATCAACGGATTTGCGGTCCAATTAATCAAAACAATTCCACTTCCCTGACCACGACGCCATCGCCATCAAAGTTTGTCTAATTTTCACGGATAAACCAAATATTTGTATGTATACACAAATAAAATTACGTCCACTCAACAAAGCCTAAACGCCAGGGTATATCATCAATCAGCTGAATATTATAGCGATGCACACTTCACATGCCATTTCGATCAACTGCGCGGCGTTGGTGGCACGCGGTAGAAGCGGTATTGGCAGGGTGTTTATTCGAATATGTCAAACTTTTACATGTTTTACGTATCTACATGTAAGGAACCCTCGTAATTGAGAGATAAACCAGTAGGTACCGCAATTTTCCAACCCAGCAACCAAAGGATTTATCGATTTCGAATAATACTGCCAACTGATATCGGTATATCTACCATATACGCTTTATACAGTTTTACGGTTCACACCTCTGATTCTGGAATCTGGATGTCAGCGATTTTTATTGCTCTGCCACGCATGAAGAATATGCGACAATTCATAGCTTTTTAAATCGGAACCATTTTGCTCTCTCGGAGGTATAAAAATGCGTAAATTTTTCACTCTGACTTGTTTGAGTTCATACCCTGGCAGCAGCGGCAGGTTGATAAATATTCAACTTGATTTATGTTTCTAGGTTAGTTTGAGGTAAAAAAAAGTAAAAGAATCAACGCAAATTCTCCCTCTCTTTCCTATATCTGTACAGTATATACTGCAGGTATCCTGATGCCTATGTGGATTTGAAATGTATCTTTTATCGAAGGATTTTTCTTTACCTCTTACTTTTTGCGTATGTGAAATGGTTACATTCGAAATTGGTGCTCGAACCACTTTGTGATGGAAAAAAAGGCAAAAAGAAAGGTAATAAATTTCATTTGGACTTGTTAAGTCTTTTTTTGTTCCTTTTGACTGAATGGGAAATACAATTTTGTATACTACGCTTTAACCAAACTTTTAGGCAGGTTAGACGATGGTGTAGCAAGACCAACGCATTCATCATGTTAGACTCCCTGGAGTGTATTTTGGTAAATCTTTAAAGTAACACAAAATACATTGGAGTAGCTTTGAAGTACTTCAAGAGACATACTTAACGTGTTTTTTCATTTTTTAAGGAAGCTCCTGTGTAAGCAATCATAGTCTTCGTCGTCGTCGTCGTTGTCTCTGGCTTTGGTGGTTTAAGTCATATGTACATAACTTAGATATGTTAAGACTGGGAATTTGTTATTTTGTTATCTTTGTCAGTTTTTATTCTGTTGGATGTAATATATAAGAAAATATTAAATTGGGTTTGGGAACAGGCACATTCTGAACAATGTGTCTTTTTGTTGATGTTGAGGGGGAAGCTAATATTGCACTTTTACATTGATATTCTCTCAAGTGTCATATAAGTAAGGGGGGCAGACAAAACACAAATGATTGTCAAAAACCATAAAAGTTACAATACTTTATATGACAACACTTTATTAAAATGAAAAGTGTCAAAGCAATTTGACCTATTGACATTTTAATTAAATATATACAAAAACAATGCTAAAACAGATAAAAGTTTAGTACCTATTTTTTGAAATATTTAATATTTGTTTCTATTTCATAAAACAAAAAGGCAAAAAGCTATAAAGAATTTCAGCTGTTTCAAAACAAGTAAATCCGTCTGCATCACATTACTTTATACATATTTACATAAATTATTTGAGACAGGAAAATTTGCGTAGAAAAATATGTTTCACAGCATATTTTTGTGCGTTTTTAATTAAAATAATGACCGAGATAAGAAACTTCAATATGAAGATTATTCTTTTATTTTGAGTTTCTGAATGGAAATTGTTTGAAAATATATCTATTACCTTACGAGTTGTCAGCCTTTTTTTAGGATAAACTTCTAATGTATGCAAATATTACCTAAACCTAGAATGTATTTAATAATTTTGGGTATTACCATTTCAGTTAAATCCTACCTTCTTCTCTGTTTATATTCATAATACATTCCACCAAGTTGCTCTCTTGAATTATACAAAGCTCATGTAGAAAATTGTAGTTTAATATTAAAAAATCGCAAAGATAATCAAAAAATAATAATTTTAGGATATTTTAATTTGCCAAATGTTAAAAGGATATAAACGATGAAGATGAAAATATATTAATTCCTTTTACCGTTATATTTAATCATGATTGTGAAGTTGTGGATACCTTCGAACAATTTGACCTGAGGCAAATCAATCATTTTCAGAATTCTTGTAATAATATACTTGATTTGGTTTTCGTTGATGCTGAATTGTGTGTAGGCATAAACGACGCTATTGTTCCTCTTTTTAACAATACAATACATCATGTTGCACTCAGTTTGCATTTAAAATTTTATAATTTTTTCTCACCTGAGACTTTAGACTTAAATTTTAATTACAATTTTGCTGAAGCTAATTTGAATGCAATATATGATTTTGGATGGTATAAATTGGCAAACATTCTTCACTAAGAAAATCTATAACCAAAAACCTGTGTGGTTCAATAAAAGAATCATAAATCTTAATAACTTAAAAAATAAGGTTTACAAGCAATATCGCAAGTCTAATAATGATCGTGAATTATATAAACAATATGAAATTTTACAAAAAGAATTCGATACTTGAAATTAATTTCTTTACAATCAATATCTGTTTTGTGTTGAGTGTGATTTAAAAACAAATAGCAAAAGTTTTTGGAGGTTTATAAATAATAAAAACAATCAAATGGCATTCGCAACTGTATGTGCCATGACGGCATTACATCATTTGACATCTCTGTTGTATGTAACTTGTTTGATAAACATTTTCAGTCGATTTATTTAGACAATTGTCTTAATTTACCTAATGATACAAACATAAACTCTTCAAATACTCCTATTAATATAGGCTGTTTAAGTTTTTCCACTTCTGGGATTGAATTAGCGTTGTCTAAGCTTAAGGGTGATAAGCGACGTAATATTGAAGGAATTTCACCAATCATTTTACGAATGTGTGCAAATGCATTGGCTGTTCCTTTTAAAATTACTTTTAATCGTTCACTTGCAAATTGTGAGTTTTTAAATATTTGGAAACGTTCAAAAATCACACCTATTTACAAATCAGGTGGTAGGCAAGATGTTTTAAACTATCGCCCAATTTGTAAAATTGCTACGATTCCCAATTTTTTTGAAAATTTACTCTCTGTCAAATTAACTCCTTCCCTTAAAGCAATGATTTAGCCATACCAACATGGTTTTGTAGCTGGTAGATCCACAGCAACTAACCTCACTATTTTAAGTAATTTAGTGTTGAATACACTTGAGAAAGGTTATCAGTATGATGTTGTCTATACTGACTTTTCTAAAGCTTTTGACAGAGTCAATCATGATGCTTTACTTATGAAGATAAATAAAGTAGGTTTTCACACAAACTTTTTAAAATGGCTCGTATTCAGTACGTTCGTACAAATAACATTATTTCTGCACCGGTGTATGTTACGTCGGGTGTCCCACAAGGGAGCCATCTTGGACCTCTTCTTTTTTTGTTGTTTATAAACGACATTCTTGATATGTTTTTAAATTAAAAGTGCTTGACGTACGCAGATGATCTTAAGATATTTCGCTGTATAAAATCTGAACATGATTGTTTTCTTTTGCAACAAGTTCTTGATCTTTTATCGGACTGGTGTTTAGCCAACTGTTTACATTTGAACATCTCCAAATGCCAAAGCCTAACGTTTTATCGAAACCGTCGTCCAACTAATTTTATCTATAAATTCAATCATATGCCATTGTCCGTTATAACCTATAAAAAAGATTTTGGTGTGATTTTTGATAAAAAACTTGACTTTGTAAAGCATAAAGATTTTTTTGTTGCTAAAGGCAGTTCAATGTTAGGTTTCATATTGCGAAACTCAAAGGAGTTTTCCGATCCACACACCTTAAAGTGTTTATATTTTGCGTTTGTAATTTCTAATCTTGATTACTGCAGTGTTATCTGGAATCCTTCATATTTTCTTCATTCGTTTAGAATCAAAAAGATCCAAAAACGATTTACGAGAGTTGTAGTGAAAAGACTTCAGTGGGACATAGATTTTCCTAACTATGAAACAAGGTGTAAACTACTTGGTACTTTTTCTCTTAACATTCGTAGAAAGTATACAGAGGTTGTGTTCATTCTTGACATAGTAGCAAATCATATTGATTGTTCCCAAATTTTATCTTTAATTGGGATTAATGTTCCTGCGAAATTGCTTCGAAACCAACATTTTTTTTATGTTCCATGTCATAGAACTGTGTATGCTTCCTATAAACCAATATCCAGGAGAAACAAATACTGTTTGCAATATGATTGATTTCAATGTTTGTAGATCTTTATTTGAATCATATTTATTGTTAATTCTAAATAACTTTGCTGATGGTAATGTTTACAATTTTAAATTGTATGTATTATATTATTAAGTAATCACTAAAGTACCTATTGTAACTTTAATTGATGAATAAACTTAACTAAACTAAACTAAATAAAGAAAAATAATATGAAATAAATAAATTAGGTGGCTCAACAGTCCGTTGAAAACTGGGGCCTAGTGACTTACTTCTCTCAACCATTTCTGTGTACAAGTACTATTGTCAGGGATGGACGGGACCTACAGTTTAAAACCGAATCCAAACGGCTAATTTGAGAAAGCACTTTTCATGACAAGAATAGCTCTTTTAGAATTTGTCAACTCCTCGCAAGAGGCAGTTCCCCTGAAAGAAGTTAGGTAGCACAGGCAGGGATTGAACCCAAGACCCCTTGCATGACAGTCCCACGCACTAACTATCACGCTAAGGGTACTACATATTGATTTGATTGATCTTTAATTATGCTTCATTGAAAATATGGAAAGAGGGATCAAGGTGTGCCATTCGTCCAATTTTTTGTTTAGATCGTTCTATAATTCATATAATCTTATCTCTTTAGATCTTTAATTATTCTTGGCTTTTTGACCTACACTTTTTCTTATAAATATTAACTTTGCCAAAACAACGTAAATAAGTGCAGCTTTTGACTTTCTCGCGCCATTGTTTCGATGGCTAGTTTTTCCTTTTAGAATCACGTATTGCCCATCAGTTCTATTTCATAATAGGAAACACTTATCTTTATAAATCAATTCTTGGCCATGACATTAACTTATTTTACGTTTTTTTTCTCCTCAATAGTTTCATATAACACCCTTTTTCTATAGCAGCTCAAAGTCCTCACTCTAATTTGAAATTAATTTTCATGTGCACAAAAGAATTCTCTCTCGACTAACTTTAATATTAATTTCAGACATAATGCAGCACAGGGAGTATAATTGGCTTTAGATTAAGCGATAAATAATCTAACTTCAAAACCTCTTCAAATGAACAAATACATTGATTTACTGACGAAGTCATTTCAAAGCAAATTCACTTTCATCAGGGTGGACCGACAATATAGCAATGTTCTTGAATAGATTTCATTTATTATAATAATATACTTTTTGAATACTAACATAGGTATGAGTACATAAACAAATGCTAATTGTTGTTCTCTTATATTAAACGTTGATCCCATTTGCTTTCAATGAATTCCATATAAGCTTTTCAGATCATATATCAAATCAATTAAATGCAGATAATGGCTTAACGTTTGATTGGTTCATTAGATTTTGTATTCAGCCTCATATTATATTTAATCTACATATTAACTTTCTGTAACACAGGATAATTTAAGAAGCTATAAATCCTATAGCAATTCAATATAATTATGAGTTGCAATCTATCTACAAAATATTCGATGAAAAATTGCTGTTCCCAGCTACACATTCGTACATATGCCATTTGAATACCTTTTCCTATATACGTACACAATACATATCTACTTATAAGATTTCACATAACATATCGAACGGAATCCCTTGGCAATATGCAACGGCTTGATATGTATTACAATATGCGCATATGGGAATCGAAATCAATTAATTATACTAAAAAGGCTTAGGAAGGTTTATACATAAATGACATCCTTCCGCATCCGCAGGAAGTCAAGTTACAAATCCCTCGGCCCTCGCTGAACTTTCGCAATGAGAAAATGGCAAATTCAACAGGTTCGAAGTGCTCAGAGTTCAGGCTAAAGCTGCAATCGAAGGGAACTTTACTTTGCCTACCTATGAGTATATGTACTCGTAGTTGTACAATACGAGCAATTCGACTATATCTCTATTTAGGTATTGGAATTATTATAGATTGCGTGCAAGAAGTAACTCCAGATTATGAGGTTCGATAAATGCTTATTTGATGTTAATATATACGTCGCTGGTTCGTGTTATAAGTTCTACATAGGTGTTCGTGGTTTATTAAGTCTAATTGAATTGAAGTTAATACCACGCGTAGCGTATGTGTCGAAAATGTAATTTATATTATGATTAAATTGCTCCGTAGGTAGGTATAATTATTTGTTGGTGGGAATTTTCAATTAATTGACGTTTGGCATCTGTTCAAGTACTCGAACACGAAACACGCAGTTAAAACTATAGAAATATATAAAAAAATGGGTTAAGAGGGAAGGTAAAGGTATTCATAATATAGTAGGTTGGTTTCGAAAAAAAAGCTTTGAGAGATTTTGTTCTGCTCAGAAAATAGAAGCATGGCGGATGAAAACCTTCAGTGTCTCTATCTTGTTATTTTCTTTTTAACAATTAATTTTTCTTTTCGATACTTATATTATAAATGTGAAAGTAAGTTAAGCCCTTTGTTTGTGTGTTTGTTTGTCCTTCATATCGCAAGGGAGCAATATTGAGGTAGTTACGAGACTGGATAATGTTTTAAGCTACTTTTCACCAGGTTAAAATATCTCATGCACAGCTCATTCAAGCACATTCACCGCCGTAATATTATAATTAGGTATTCAATATATTATTTTTTTAAACACTATTTGGAAGCATATTATAAGGTGCTGCTTGCTTTTAAACCTATAATCATTTTGCTTTTATTTAACACTGACATAATTAAAAATAGGAGATGGTTGCTTTAAATTGATGCCGAGGTATACAGAAGATACAAACAGAAGGTTTTTAATATTAAGTAAAGTAAAAAGTAGGGAGTAATTTTGAACTTATTGTAGGTGTTTACCTTGAATAATAGCGATTCTAGCAACCAGAAACGATATTTTTTTTAAAAAATGTATTTAAACATATTCGTTAAAGTCGCAGGAGATTTGACTATTTGTCAACAGATTTGGAACAGAGCACTTTAAACCCAGTAGATTTTCTTAATTTGTTTGACATGCCCGGTGTGCCCGTACAATAACTAAAATTGAAATAAGGTGTGCCAGTAATGCTTCTGCAATATTTGAATGCCCCTCGATTAACTAACGGTACACGAATTCGTTATTGTTATTGCTAATATCTTAATCGATGACGGCGCTCCATTCATTCGGAAGGGTGAAAATCTAATTATTTCTCGAACCCCAAATATCCCTACAGTTTACCATTATAAATAAAAAAGCTTCAATTCCCAAATAAAGTTAGTTTGCTATGACAATTAATATGACCAAGGGCAAACACTGAAAGCAGAGGGATGAACCTAGAAAAGCCGTGCTAATGGCTTTAATAATTGACAGTTCTATTTTTGCTTCTTCTTTATTTCTTTTGATTCTGGAAAACTACCAACTTACTCACATATACTTGCCCCTAGAATGTCTTTATTTGATATTTTGAAATTCTTCTTGTAAAATTTAAAACAGAAATGAAATTAAGCTTAAAATCGTCTTTATTTTCTGAAGGCTTCTAAATAAAATACAACAAAAACAATGGATTTTTTTAAGGGTCTCAAATTTCGTTAATCATGTCAATCTATGAAGAAAGCTCATGCAAAATTTTACTTTTTCATCTAGTGCCACTAAATTAATATTTTCTTATCTAACTGATAGGGGACAAGCATTGCAAGTTGGTGACACTCTCTAAATTTGTTTGCCGAATGCCACTGAAGTACCACAAGGTTCCATACTGGGTCCTCTCTCTTTTTCTGCTATGAAAATGAACTTCCATCTTCATTAGTTAATTGCAGCTCTCATTTGTATGCTGATGACGGTCAGCTTTACTTCAGCTATCCACTTAACTTTATTGAACATAGAGCCTTCTGCGTCAATTAAGACCTGAAGAGAGTGGAAAATTGGTCTTTGTCAAACAGACTTATGTTGAAGCCAGAAAAATTCAAATGTCTTGTAATTAATAGAAAATCTCTTGACCTTTCTTATTTTCCACCGATTGTTCTGAGCAATGCTCCAATCGAATATGTGGTTACAGCAAAGAATCTTGGTGTGACTTTTAATCGTCTTTTGACTTGTGATGATCATATAAATGGACTCGTTTTTAAGGTTTATACGTTATGAGTTCAAAATCTTTCTCTCCATTACAAACGCGTTTGATTCTCGCTAAAATCTTGTTAATTCTTATCCTGGTTTATGATTGTGAAATATATTGTAACAGCAGTTTCACGAACAAACGAAAACTTTATGTTTTTACGTTATATGATTTTGCCTCGCGCTTACTAGACATGCCTTTCGAAAAATATAGAGAACTTCGTAGTTTGATTTCGCTTTCCGACATACTTATCGCACACAAACCATACTATTGTTTTGACAGAGTAAGAAGGGCGACCTCAAACAGATCTCATTAGATAATTATCCCTCCTTACTCATATTCAACATTGGAACGTCAATTTTTTGTAAATTCCGTTAAGCTTTGGAACACTTAAACTCGTAGTATAAAACAAATTTGAACGCAACAAGCATAAAATGGTTGCTTAGAGCTCGTTTTTTAATATGAACATTTTTATCGTTGGATTTTTCTTATGATAGTTTTAATAATTAAACTATTTTTTGTTTGTAAAATAAGCTTGCAGCTACTTTATAAAATTTTAAATCTTACTGTTGCTAAGTCATTATGATATTAAAATAAAATAAAATAAAATAAGTTTCATTATTGGATTACAACTTATTTCTATAAATTAAAAAATAATATCTATTTCCATTACTAATATACATAAGTTTTAATACACATTTGTTGTTTATAGACTCGATAAAAACAAAATGTTTTAATCTAAAAAAAATTGTATGAAATCAGTTTATTATTAAGGAGGTTTTTGTATGAAATTTTATACTCACAGTTTAAGGCAGCTGCTTGCCGAATTTATAATTATTGAATATAAGAATGAAACAACAACAACTTGTGTGTGCTACCACCAAGTTCATAGGCTGGAGTTATAGCTATTTCACGGGGGCCAACCCGATCATCAGACTCCTTTAGTGGTGCTTAATCGCTTTTTGTTCAATTTAATTTTTGAAGAACTTTTGCCCGAGCTGGGCTTGAACAAGCGATCTAGCGTGTGAGGAGCTAGTGCACTACGCACTACGCCACCGCACCCACATGAAAGTTGTAAGCCAATTACAGGTTTTTTCGTTCTATCGTACTATACTGAACCGATTAGCATTTTTCTAAGCACACACAAGTAATTGTTGTTGTTTTATTCAGTTTCTTTCTATTATCTCCTCTCTTTTTCATAAGCCAACGATTTCGATTGGATTCGTATGAGGAGGGAGATGGGGCGAAAGAGTTGATACGGGTCAAGATTTTTTAAATTTTTTTACAATTTTAAGGAGGTTTTTGTATGAAATTTTATACTCACAGTTTAAGGCAGCTGCTTGCCGAATTTATAATTATTGAATATAAGAATGAAACAACAATTAGTTGTTTATTAGTATCTTATTTCTCTTTAATTTTTGTTTTTCAGTTTTTTTGGTTTAAATTTAGAAAAAAAAACGGTCAGTTTAAATTGTTTTTTTTTTTACATCAATATGTGGGACAAAGGAAGTTCTCACAAGCTAACCACTTTATACATGGGAGGGCGGCTCCAGGCAAGTCAAATATTTGTCGCACTTTTTTTCAATTACCAAAATGTATAACTTCCTTCTCCAGAATTAGAATATCATTTATGAAATTTCAAGTTCATGAAAAAGTAAAATGTATACTTAAAAGAAAAACTGTTCGTAATCCTCCAACGCTAATATTATAAATATTTCAAGTAACTAAGTTACACGTTATCAATACGTCCATTGCATTAATTTTTTAAATAATTCAGTAATTGTAATTATCTTGTATTGTATTCTGTTTGTATTGATTTTTTTTTACTTCAAAAATGTCAAAACCAAACAAACTTAAGGAACTTATCCTTACTTTTTATAACAACAGCTTATTCTAGAGAAATAATCTATTTTTCCTTTTTAATAGAAGCTAAGATTCTGATTTGATTGTAAGATTTTATTCGGGAATTAGCGTTTATATAATGTATTTATATTTCGTATTTTTAATTTAACAAAACATTTACGAAAATCAAAACTTTGTTTTCCTTGCTTTTTTGTCAGCCAACTCTCGGACTAGACTGGAGAAATAAATATTTTCTGCAATTTCAAATTCAATCGTGAGGGAAACCAAGCTTGTCAGCCTTGTTTGACACATACTTGACCCCAGATAAGTTTTGATAAGTTTTAGTTTTGAGAAACTCCTTTACCCACTGGCCATAGGCACTAGTAGGGCTACAAAAATGCAAATGTTTTGATACATTTCCTGAAAGTTGTGCCCTTTAATAAATTTCAATACTTATGATGTTGAATATTCTTAAAATCTCACTGTCCAACTTACAATTTTTTTTCCAGTAATTCACAATGTTGAATTATTCAATTTGTATCTACATTTATTTTGATATTATGCAGGAAGTTCCATGTTTTCGAAAACTCCTTTATTTGCTGAAATGTTTCCTTCGTAGATACAAGGATAGTGTCTAGGAGAAGGGAGAGCATTAAGAAAATCGACTTCAAACTTTTTTTCAGATCTGTAATCTGTTCATCAACAGCATTTTATCCTGGTCGGCTTTTAATGCGTCCTGCTAATTCTGTAGCTGTAACAAGAGCTTGAACAATATCTGACTGCCTATGTGTTTCGAAATAAGAACAACTTTTACTTAGCATTTTGGTGAAGTGGAGAAAGCTTATTCTTGGTAAGTGACTTGCCTTTGTCACAATATTTAACTCAAAAAGAATGTCATACCAAACTACTAAGGAAACAATAAAGCTGAAATCTTTTATTTGTTCTGCCAAAATGCAATGATGTTTTTGCAATTCTCTGCTAACGAAACCAAAGCATTGTGTATTTTTAACAGTTGATAGCTGACCGCTTTTAAGCTCTCTAATCGATCTTCTTAAATTTTTGAGTGTATGCGTTTTTAAGTGATCAGTTATAACTTTCCAACTGCTAACAGATCCTCCAATTGGGAGATTGATTTTGTGGACGATTTTTCACAATACAAACCTTGCTATGGCACACGCAATGTACGAAGAAAGGTAATGGATTTATGTCCAGTATTCTCTTCTGGGCAGCTTTGTTTCTCCTTTTTATATTTGCACCACTATCATCGACATATCATATTGTTCCTTGTGGCTAATGTCGAGAGTACAGTCGGCTATGATTGCGAAGTACTTTGCTTTCTTAATGCGTGAAATTATAGTGGAAACTACTTTTGATGCCATGAGCTCTACCAGCTCTTGTTGTACATTCTTTCCGCAATACTGATCAGACAATTCGTGATACATCGCCAATAATTGACATGTTTTTTTCATTATGGGATCAAACTTCGCGATCAGTTGCACAAGGACCAAGAATTTCGCATTGTTTCTTGTAATTAACTTGTCAGATGATCTTTTGAGAGCCATGTTATTCTCCGCCAAGTACAAAGCTATGTTCATCAATATTTGCAGCACGTTTTCCACCAGAATCTCTCCTTCGAAATAATCTTTTGCTCCTGCTTGTCAATTGTTATACCGGACTTCAACCTGCTGCTCAATTCAACCCATTTTATATATGACTTAGTATGTGCAGAACTATTTTCATGCCTTTTTAAGGCCTAATTAAGATGTTCAAAATTTTGGAATATTTTAGAGCACGCCATGTTTAAGGTAGATTTTAAGTCAAATAAGCAACAACAAAAGCAAAATACACAGTTGGTTATTTTTATGCACGACGCCTGCCTGGGTCGTTATTATTTTTTGTTTTTTGAAAAATGTGCAGGTGCTTTACTAAAATAGAATGTAAAAGGTCTATATTTCAAATTAAAATTAAAATTAAAAAAACAATTTAAGAATGTAAGGAAATTGAAATTGTAAGTGTTGGGAGTTCAAGTGTAATTTAAACAAACAAACTCGCCCCTTTGAAATTAAGTGATTAAAATTTCTGTAATTACATGTTAAGGATTTAATTTTTTAGTTACACGTATTTATTTTAATTTTTTATTAAAACTCTAACAAACTATTTTATTCAAATAAATTACATTTTTAGAAATAATAAATTACCTAGTCATATAAATAAAAATAATATAATATATAATATTAAGAAATCAATATTAAATATATAACCATCATATTTTCTTTTTTATTGAAATCCAAAATTTTCAAAATAGTTTGGCTAACACTAACACTAACCGTTGCAATATTTGTCAGTTTTTTATTTGAATAATACACATTTTATGATATTAGATTTCTGTGAATTGTGTGTTTTTTTTCTAAATACAAATGAATTGAATATGAGAAATTTAAAAATTGAAAGCAGACCAACATCGCCACTAAAACCAGAAATTTCAAATTGCTGTTTATATTAATTGAAATCAATTTCCTTTGTTCATATTTCTAAAGTCAAAAATCAAATAAATAAAACAATTAAATCAAATTCATGTTCCATTTATAACAGGCACCAATATATGTACATGCATTTTTTGTCATGTTGTTCTTCTTATACGTGTGTGGATTATATTTTGATATTCAATACTTTCAATATTATTTGATATTTTTCTATTTTTGATTTGTTATTGAATATAGAACATATTATCCAATTATTAGAAATATTCTAATATTATTCGATATGTATTACAAAAAAAACGTTTGTAATTTGAAAATACAATATTCATCTCATCCTGAGGGATATTTTGACACAAAACAAAACAATTTTCAACCAAAACACAAATACTAATTCTATAGAATCGTATTGAGTGTAGTACAATCAAAAACATGCTTAATCTAAGGCATATCAAAATAATTACTCATATATAAACCCATAGTGAAGATAATAATTGACTATGCGTCATATCGCCATCGCCATAATGGTCGTTCTCAATTTTCACCCTTTTTGTCGCCGCAGCCACGGTTATTGTCGGAAGCGCTAATGACACAGCTCCTTGAATCAACAACTAGGACATAATTTTTCATTTCTCTGTCACAATTCCGAGTTTATAAATTCAAGTCAAATGACTTTGAACACTCAAAGTGTGTCCGTTGTGCACCACGCCCACTAATTACTGGTCAAACAAACATAAACACTGTTTGCATTCATTTATGCCAGAATACAATCCTCTTCGGCCTCATTTCGTCTGGACTCTGGATTCACACTGGTGACACACATATGTCTAAGTGAACATCTTACCACCGTCAGTGCCAGCGGAGCACCATACACAGCATATGGTAGTGTGTTTATCAGAGAAAACCAAGAGCTTAAAGGGTCCTTCACTTTGATCAATGGGATTGATATGTCCTGTCCCTGTCCTGTACTTGTCTGTCCGATTTTCGCTTTAGGGCTGTGTTATTTATTTTACTTGTTTTTCCTTTTTGATTTGGGCTAAATTCGTGTTCATCAGTAAGTGTTGAGCAATTTATTTCATCAAGAATATAGTCCTTATGAATGGGAAAAGCTCATCCGGAATAAGTCTGAGAGGATGAGTTGTCCATTTCCATAGATAAAGATTTTCATGGACATAAGTCTGGGTAGGGAATCTTTATGCTGTATCGACCGCTGTATGCCATTCATTCCAATCAGCCATACAGCATTCTTTTATCTATGCACACATGAAACATTTAAAGCATATAAAGCATAATATTTTTGTTCTATTTTTACAAGGAATTTTTAAACCTTCCACATGAATTTTTGGAAGAATTCCATTAGTTTAGTATAAAAAGTAATGGCGTATAGGTATAGATGGAATTTCGGAAAAGTTGGAATGTGGTTTTCATGGTTCAATAAATGCACAAAGGTGGGTGTACAAACAAATTCCTCTCTTTTTCTAAATTGAGTTCAATATGAATCAAAACGAATTTTCAGTTTTATCGGTAGCATTTTCTGTATATATAGGGATAAATATATTTTATAAAGTCTGTTAAAATGTGAGTGAGTTAATATAATAAGTGATGCGAAAAATTTGTTGGATGGCTTTGCTGTGAGTTTTTGATTACTTTATTTAGGTTTGGTGTTAAAAGTTCGAGGTTTTATTGAAAGTAATAATATAAAAAGTTTATATATTTTGTTGGAATATTGAAGCGATCTTTATATGTCCATCAGTTGGACGGGCTTAACTGAAATGAACACTTGATTTTCTATGTATTATGGCTTTATTAAAAGCAAACATTTCTATACATTATTTTAGTAGTTTTGCATTCCGTCACACCAATTTTGTAATACCTTCCTGACGTTTAAATGCTAGCTTTAAGTTTAAAATATTTACTTAAATCTATACTTAAAAATAACAGAATTTCAGTTATTCAAAGCGAAAAATTCAATTGAAAACATGCAGATTTGAGGTTCAATCTGCTTAAAATATTTCTATGGGTTCAAATTTTTTCTTAAGTTAGCCCGACTCAGATTGAAATACAATTGACAAAGAATAGATGGTGATGAAATCGTTCCTTTCAATACACCAGATATAAAGTAGAACTGCAAGGAGGTAAAAAATGGGTCATGTCTGGGAAAAAACGAAGACAAAATCTTAAAAGCCTACGTTAAATAATTGCTATATATATCATTTTGTTTCAATATTGTAGGAGTTCTTTTGAATTCAAATCTTATAGTATTGCGTTAATGGATATGACCCCCCTTATATTTATAAAGTACTACTTTTAAAAGAGGACTCGACCACGATATTTTGAATCGGAGCTTCAGCCCTATTCTAATCGCTCAGTTCAAATTCATTAACTCTTGACGAATGGACAATCCATATTTAAAGATCATCTATATAGATTGGCGATAAAGAGTTATGGACCAAGGTGACTTCCTTGAGGTACGCCAGAAATGAATTTAAATTGACATGTGGGTTAATCCTGAACAAGGTGCTATAATATCTCACTTAAAGATGTGACCAATAAACGGTCGTGAACTCCAATCGAACTCAATTTGTTAAGACCAATTTTGTGCAATAATTCGTCAAATGTCTTTTCAATATTTCCTAACGTGCATTGTTTAAGCGTAAAGCGTCTCATTTGGTTTTAAGGAAATATAAAACTGACAACTTTCAGTGTTTAAATAATCCATTATTTAAGAATAAACCACTTGATGGCCAAATCTGCTAATGTTTATCTTTGGATTTAATAAAATGGTATTATATAGAAGTATTCGACATAGGACAATTAACACTATTAAAGTATGTAGATGATTAATTTTTGTTTTCCGCTAAGAGATTTTTATTTTATTTGTTAAATAATAAAAAAGAAACATTATGAGCAAAAAGGTAGAACAAAATCCAGCAAACAAATGTGTTCTTATATAACTCGTATGTCTTCTATACTAGGAAATATAAAATCTCCCATCTAGAGCCTCCCTATTAAAGGTGATTTTTTAGCTGTTATCTTTTTGACAACACTGGTTTAAAAAGCTGAAGTATGTTTCGTGTTTTGTTTCTATAATCTAACCATGAATCGTCTTACAAACGAACAACGTTAGCAAATTATTAAATTTTATTATTAAATTAAGAAAGTTCATAGAGTACTTCTTCCATTTTATGGTCAGTTTAATCGACCCACTAAAGGGGCTTATCGTTCTATTGTGACTAAATTTTGCACCAAATTTACATTGCTGAACTTTAAACCATTAACACACTTACGTTGAGTGCGAACTGAAGAAAATATCGCAGCTGTATCTGTCAGTGTTAATGAAGACCATCAATTATCGATTGGTCGACGTTCGCAGCAATTGGGCCTCTGTTTCTTAACAACGGGGACAATTTTGAGGAAGGATTGAGGTGTGAATCCTTTCAAAATACAAATGGTGCAAGAATTGATGCCGAACGGCCCACTGCAACGTACAATTTTTAGTGAATGGGCTTTTGGAAAGTTGGCCCAAGATCCACCTTTTTACCAAAAAATTGTGTTAAGTGACGCAGCTCATTTTTGGCTTAATGAGTACGTAAATAAACAGAATTGTCGATTTTGGAGTGAGTATCAGCCAAAAGCATTGCAAGAGCTACCAATGCTTCCAGAAAAAGTCACAGTTTGGTGCGGTTTATGGGCTGGTCGCATCATTGGACCGTACTTCTTCAAAGATGATGCGAATAGTAACGTAACTTTGAATGGTGAGCGATACCGTGAATCATCCAACTTATTTTGCCCAAAATGCAGGAGCTTGACTTGCATGACATGTGGTTTGAACAAGACAGTGCCACATGGCAGACAGCACGCCTAACAATGGAATTATTGGGAGGCGAGTTCGGTGAACATTTTATTTCAAGCTCAGGACCGGTGAATTGGCCGCCTATGATTATGCGATTTAACTCCTTAAGACTATTTTGTGTGAAGCTATGTTAAAGCTCATGTCTATACAGACAAGCCCGTTTCAATGAACGTATTGGAGGACAGCAATGCAGTATTTATTCGTGAGATATTGGCCGAAGTGTTGGAAAGAGTGTATCAAAATTGGACTAAGCGGATTGACCATTTGAGGTCAACATTTGCATGAAATAATCTTCAAACATTAAATTATATGGACCGTACTATTCATATAAAGATTTCTTGCATTTCCTATAGCTTTTAAAAAATAACCCTTTATAAGTGGTAATCCACTTAAATTTTAAAGACAAATCAAAATACTTGGGTCTTATCATGGATATGACATGAAACCTTAAACCTTATATTCAAGAGAGAGATAACAAATCGACTGTGGCCCTATATTCTCTGTACATCTCGGTCATTAAACCAATACTTACATATGGAATAGAAGTATGGTGGGCTACGCTGGACACAGCAACAGTTCTGTTCCATCTTATACCGCTTAATATTTTCCAGCAATCTATCGCCTGCTAACACAGCCGCACGACTCAAAACCTAATCACAGTGGTTTAATAATAATCTAAGCCATTTCAATATTTCGAACTCAGTAATCCCTGATTCACAAGTTAACTAAAGCTTCCAAGTGTCCATCCCTTCCAAGTTTACCTGGGAGAATAGGTCATTCATTTTTTCAATTACTGAAGCGTGTTCCAGGCTGAACTTCTGGCCATCAAACGATTATCGCAGGAGCTTCAAGGATTAGGAAAAGAGGAGATAGTGTCTCACTCTACATTAGAGACTCTAACAAAAATGATCCCTGTGATCTAAGAAATTTCGACATTTATTGTCTCAATTCATAGCTAGCTCTTACTGCTTCAACGAATAAGGTAGATCTTAAGTATCATTTATCATTATTTGTTTAATTTTTGAAAAATTAAGTTTTTTTTAGTTCATAAATTCAATTCAAAAGAATAGGCAAATATTTAAGCTATTTAATATAAAAGACTTTGAATCGTTTATCATTGTATTCTTATAAAATCAACATCAATATTAACACCATTTTCAGAACGAAGGACTGGAACACAATGAATATTGCAATTTATTTATAACCGATCGTATGTATTAGTATGAGGATGTGGAAATGTTTCCAACAACTGAATTAATCACGTTCTATAAATAGTAAAAAGTAAAGAAACTTACTCGTAAATCAACAACGTATTTTTATTAATTGACCTCCCGTAAATAAAAACTACCATGAACTGAGCATGACTTACAGCTTCCAACGTCACATTTATTTTTTCCTTGAAATAATTATTAATCATTTTCTTATATAAACGTCATATGTTAGTTATATGTATAGCATGTATAACTAACATACACATGTATGTATAGGTAATGTCCTTATAGTCCTTTACACTATAGTGTATTGATACAGCACAAATCCCTTGAGCTAAAGTTTGTAGATAGCTTCTATAGGTACAGCTACTAGTGTATATGAAGAGCTTCAAACTGTCCCAATTTCCATGATGAAAATTGATTCAAAATGTCAAAGGACTCATGCTTGTTCATTCTTCCTTCACATGATGATGAAATGAAAGTTAATCTCTTAATAAAATTTCGAAAACTTCTTTGTGTGAATGAGATCAATGGATTTCATGAGCTTGATGGTGCTGTGCACCGCGCCGCGCCTCGCTGGTTCTCTGCTGTGTGCTGATGAAAATGAAAGCAGCAATTTAGGGAACATTTTTTGATGACAGTGTCTTTTTTTTTTGTGCGCTGCCAATAAAAATAGAGTGGGTGTTGGGTTGGGCTTGGAATGAGTTAGGGAATGAAGTATCCTTATCCCGATTAAGCGAATATTTTTAATATGAATTTGCATTGTGCTTAAAAATTGATCGCTGTAGCATATTGTTTGCAATAAAAAATGTCTGTTCTCCCTTTGGATTATAATTTTTTTGATTAAGGATAAGTTTATATACAAAAGAGACTAACGAAAAGGGTGTGAGAGTGGAGGATGGAAGAAGCTGCGAATGATAGCAAAATTAAAGTGAGAGATACTCAAGCCCATAACAAAGTCTTGTGAATTCATGAAAATCGATAAATTATTTCCGCCAAAGTTTATAGTACAAAGTATTTATATACATTTATTCAGGATTAAAGATAAAAGGAATCTCTTGTCGTGTATAATTGGTTGGAATAAATCAGTTGGTTTTAATAAACGATGTTGTTATTATGGACTCCTTTGTGGTATTAATAAGTGAAGATTTCTAAATGAAGAAAACAAAAAATAATTACCACAAGACATCAGCTCGTTATAATGAACTAGAGAATCATCTCGATTTTCTCTGTGATGTGCGTGCGATAAGGATAAAAATAAAAGGATATTAACAACTTTTTCTCACACGCGAATGACCTTAATGTGGCTTAGTTAATTACGACAGATGGACTAAAGTCAATTTCTAACAAAGGAAATCGTTTGAGTTGTAACTTTACCTAAATCTACCTTGATAGTCTATCCCACTACCTCAAAAAGAATACTACACATTTTTCGCTAGAAAACATCTAACTCTTCGAAAATATTAGAGCAACATTAGAATCAGTTATATCGTGTATGTATTTGTTTTTACCTTATTTCCCTTTTCTGCCTTATATTATTTTCTTTCATTTTCACTGTTTTGTTTTACTAAAGCTTAACATAAATCAAGGTTTGATTCTTACTTGGCACTCCTCCTCTCAAACAAAATAACAGTAATACCCGTTCTCCTAGGAATGCTCACCAGTTTACACTTGAGACCGATTTTGGACTAAATGTAATTCATAGAGATTCTTTTTTAATCGCACTTTTCTTACATACTGCAAACGTAGACATTCAAAATCAATATGCATTTGCTCGTAATGTGTTAAAGGTATTCATAATCTCTTGAAAGCGCGTTAAGTTATAAAAAATCCCGATATATGGCATAACCAATTCTATAAGAAAAAAATTGTTTGACTGGGTTAATTCTCGAGGAGGTGATCCAAATTGGATATTGTGACATCTTGTGATTAAACGTCCTTAGACTTTTTGTTTCTTTGGAGCTACGAGAAAAGTAAAGTCTAAGACAATGCTCTATAATAGATTGTTACTTAGTTACTTAAGGTGGAGCAAAAGTCTAGGACGAATCTTGGCATCAACTAACATGCGTTTTGAGTCAGTTCAGTCCTTAGCAAGCTGCCTCAAGTTTCGAAAGTCAGCTTGGTTGAGGTCCTCTCCCACCTGTTTGGGCTACCCGTGGCTCAGTCTTCCTCCACTGAGCCATATCTTGGGATTGAACTTGCAGGCCTTCCGGACAGAAGCGTCCGCTCTTAAAGACATATAAGACGTTCGACTTCCATTCTTTTGACCAGATTAATGTTGTTATGCAGCCTGTACAGTTCGTCGTTGTATCTTCTCCTCCACTCTCCATCAAAAATCACCGGAAGATTTTTTATCTCGAAGCTTTCTTAGACGTTCTCATCTTGCCTTGATAAGATCCAAGCCTCAGCGGTATGAATGATGGGTGTCTTATAGATGAAGACTTAAGATACTCGAGAAAGGTTAAGTACAAACGTTATTCTTCGTTTTATTTCAGCACTGGTTTCGGTACCTATGTAGCCAAAGTCCTTAATTATCTCAAAGTTAAAGGTGACCATGGTGACGTTATGTCCATGACGTCGCGTCGTCGTGCAATTTCCTTTTTTGATGGCAGCTTATACTTCTTCTTGCCCTTATGACCAGTAAACGCATCTTCTCCGCTTCCTATATTTTGTAATGCTCAAAAAATTGCCACTGACATCACGCCTCGATTTTCTAATTATTTTAATATCATCGGTGTATTCGAGTGATTGGAGGGACCTTTGGAAGATTGCGCCTCAAGTGTCAAGTGTTGACAATTGAGTTATGCACAATTTTATTATGGAGCAGCCAGCATTTTCCATCGTCATTTTGCACAAAAGCACAAGTTTGACAAGGATGCCCAAACTAGTTATTGCTCTTTAAAGTTCTTCTCTATAAATACTGTATAAAGATGGTGGGTATCGATTTGAAGTTCGTTGTTTTTTTTTTTTTTAAATATAAATAATAATATCTCACTAAACCTAGGTAATAGGGTGTTTTTAAAGTTGGATTTAATAAAACTATTAAAAAAATGCAATTTGATTGTCAGGAACACAAGCAATGGATTAAAAAAACTAAGTTCTTAAATGAAACTATTAAAAAAAATGCCATAGCATATAAAATAGATGGTGAATATAAAATTATTCCTCGAAATTATAACAAACCACATTACATCTTCGTGCTTTAAGAACCTTTAAAAATTACCATTGTGTTAAAGTAATTTTTTTTCTTTTTGTACTGATATGATGTTCATTCGAGTTCTTTATTTCTTTTTATATGAAAGATGATTTGTGTTTTATGATTGTTCTGGACGTCAATAAAAGAGACTTCACCCCATATCCCACACGCAGGTCGAATCATATTCCTGTGAGTCTAACCTTAAGCAAATACTTCTTCCTCTTTCGCATTGCTCATCTTCATCATCGTTTCAAACTTAATTTCCCTTAAGTGCCATTCTTTCTGGTTTGTTTGGTTCCTTGGTCCAAACTCAAACCAAAGAACTTAACAAAATCACTTTCATTTTGATATTCTACTAATTTCCTTCTACTTGCCCATTTTCTTTTTTCTTCCTTTTTTTTTATTTTCGGTTTGAAGTAATCATAGCTACAATATTGTATTCGAAGATATTATTGTTTTTATACTTCTTTCGATTATTATTAGTGATTTTGTTAGCTTTCGACACTTACAACTTTATAATCTATGTTGATAATTTTTAGGCTCAAAGAATATGTTACGAGTATATTTATTGTCATAAGATTGAATTCAAGTATGCAAATTGATTTAAAGTGTTCTTTAAAATTAGAACCTGATATTTTTATATCGAAGTAAACTGGAAGAAATTGTCAATTGCTAGAGTTTTGGCTAGTTTTTTTCACCATCTGAAAGCTAGACCAATTTTTTAATTAGAAAAAATTTAAATAAAAATTTGTCTATTTTTTTCAGTGCGAATTAGTGGGAAATACGTCAGAGATTTTTTATAATTTTTTTTTGTTTAAGTTTAACAATAGAATATCATATATTTGCCTTTAAACTTTGGAGAGTTTTAAGACATTTTAAAAATTTTTTTATACTCTTTGCAATACACTTATGTCTTAATATGTTTTTTTACCACCAAATTTATTTGAAGTCGATATTTTTTTATATCTTTTATACATGAAGCCAAGTAAAAACTATTTATAATTTTTAAAATGTTTAAAATTAAAAATCATCCCATTTAAAATTTGTCTTAAGTACGAAATTTTTGTAGGTTTTAAGTTAAATTCAGTTTTACCTTTTTTTATAAAAATGCAAAATACTTACATAATTTCGCAATATTGCCAATGAAACTAGACACTTAATTAAAAATTCAATTCTTTGAACCAAGAAAGTAATCAAATAAAATTAAATTTATATCGAAACTCATCCCATACTTGTGTAAATGTCTTAAGTTCGTATATACATACATATGTATATAAAACTTTACCCATTGTGTGAACATTAACATTAATTAAACGGTAGGTACCGCGTAGGAAGATGAAACCGAAAAAAAAGACACTCCATTGTCGCTTGTATCCTGACAAGTGTATTACATAATAAATTTATTCAAAAACGACTACTACACCGACAAAAAGCTTCCCTTTATTCGCGCATTGTGTTGTTTTTTTCAGCTATTTAATCACAAAGTGATTACAGAAGTTTAATGCTTTCACGAAAACGTTCATATTAAAAGGTGATCACAATAATAAAAACAGTAAACACGTCGTTCAATTTAATATAAAATTATAATTAAACTGGTCTTTACTTTGACACACAATATATAGGGTGATTTGTGTTTGACTAATATAAAAGTGCTTCAAAATTGTATTCCCATCTAGTTTTATCGAAGCGATACCAACCAACAAAAAAATTTGTTTTTCAAAATTTAAACTCTCGAAAGATTCGAATCAACATCATTCCTTTCAAAATGTCCGAGCAATGTCAATAAATCATAGTCATTTAATTCAATGCAACAAAAGTAGCAAATTAAAGTTAATATTGAAAAAATGTTCTGTAATCTGTATGCATTTGAAAGTTTGAAAGTACCAAAGGAAGAGCGTTTTTTTATACCTCTAAAATAAAGCACTTTATATCTGTTCCTAGACAACGTTTATTATAACAAAAATTCAAAAACGTATATTTGTCAATAAGTTGACACTATCTAACGTACACATTGCGGACGTTCCATCAAAGATTTCAATTTATTGTCGATTGATTAATAGTGGTCAAAGTACTGTCAACTTTGTTCCTGTGTTCCTTAACTGCAATCATTGGAGAGATAATTTCAACAAGCTGAAAACATATTTTGCCAAAAGTGATATAGACAAGTTTATTGTTTTTGGGAACATGAATTGTAGAACAGGAACAATAGGTTTTGTAGACACTAGCCCTACAGCCTTAAATTCGTTCGCAGAAATAAGTTCCTCAAAAGATACCACTTGTGACAGCAAATGTTATTTATTTCTAGAACTTCTTGATGAGTTTGGACCTTTTTTAAACGGTCGGAGCTTCAAAGATAGAAAAGACTTGTATACCTTTGTCCATCATTATGCAACTAAACATTTAATAGAAGACTCTGCAGTTGGTACTGAATTTTTTTCCGATCATATGCATATTACCTTCCCCGGCTTTAATGTATTGAGAACAAATGTCACACATGTCAAAAATCTTGAAACAGCCTTAAGAAGCAGAACATTTACATCTTCATGAACTTTCTATTGATAGTTGTAATGCGTTAAAAGTCTGCTTATGTATACAAGTTTGAAGCTAATGGAATAGATGGTTGTCAAAAGTTAAAGTTTGATCCAAAGAAGCTTTGGGTAGATCTTGCGCGTGAAATGTAACTCGAAAGACAATTTTTGAACAACTTAAGTCGTTTAGAAAATTAAAAATTGATGTATTCCGGAATAAAATTTAAAAAGAATGCCAGTCCAGCACTGATTATTGATTCAGCGACATTTTTGTCCAACCTCGCTCAAACAATCGATTATAAATCCGGTATTAAAAAAAGGCAACACTAATGGTACCACAAACTATCGTGAATTTTCCGTCTTGGGTTGAAGAAACAATATTCTGAACGAATATCAAACTGCGTAACGTAAAACTACTCAAAAGTCGACCAGATCTACATTTAAAATTATCTTATGCAGGTCCTATTGAGTCAAAAGACGAAACTGTATGCCTTTTTTTCTATCTAAAAGCTGCATTTGACAGCTTAAACAGAAAGTTGACTACACTTGGGATCTTCAAAAAAATGATAAACATTCTAAAGTTTCTGTCTTTGATGAAAAAAATAGATCAGACTTTGTTAAAAAAATAAAGGTGTTAAACAAGGATGTGTTTGAAAGCACTTCTTTTTAATATTGAACGACTTACCCACGGAGCTTACAACAGGATTGATTACGGAATATGTGAGAATTAGCTTTAAAATTATATGCTGATGATTTTTTGTACTGACAGCTTCTAAATTGGAAATTCTTATAAACAGTTTTATTAACTACAGCGACAACAATCAGTCAATCAATATCTTGAAAAAGCAGAAAAAGTGATCTTTCGAAATGGAGGCTGAATAGCAGACTAACAAAAATTTGTTTTCCGGTGGTGTAAAAATAGCTATTAAGAACCAATACAAATATCTTGGAGTTATGTCAAAGTATAACATGTCTTGGAAAAAAAAAATAAAAAATAGATTTAGTATTTCGAAAACTGAATATCCGGCACTCAGCTAAATTCAAAACCCAAAATGTAGCTTCAAGATCAATTATGCTGTACTGTTCTCAAGTGTGAGACTACAACGAGTGTTGCCTAGGAGAGAAGCTGCAACGTTTCTTTCTAAAAAGTTGTATTTTTTTTCCTAATAAAACATCAAATTATATTTTAGACTTAAAAACGGGACTTCCAAAATCGTTCCTGAAAACAATTTAAACTGCATTGTAGGAATATTTCAGTGCCTAAATATGTCTCATTGTCTGTCATTCTAGAGGAGGAACTTATCCAGCCCCTCATGAACCCGCAACCCTGACTCGTAAATGCTTACACGGGCCTCTGTCTCTGCCCAGCATTAGTCTGTTGTCTGTCCCTAACATGGGAAATCTGCAAATCCGGCTCGAAGGACCAAATGTTATGTCTAAGTTTTTTGTTATAAAAAATTAGAACAAAGAAATGAAACATCAACCACTTTGTAGAAATTAATTTTGATTTATATTTTTAGTCAAAAGACAATGTATATTCGATTATACAACAATTCCATTAATTATTTGACATGTAGCTCATTTGTCGACTGTATTTGATAATTTTTAGAAGGTTTGTTTTCTTCAAATATTGAACTGTCTTCTCTCCGTAAATTTACTCTCATTTGTAATTGTACTTTCGTACAGCATTTTTCAACTAAATCCAGAGTCATAGAAAATTACTAAAATCCTTTCGGAAATTATTATTCGTAAAGACGTATATGTATAGTTAGCTCACAATTTCTTAATTTATTAAGCCTTTTTCAACCAACAGGCAATTTATATTAGTTATTGTCAAATTAACTTCAAAACCATTAAATTAAATAGATTATGGAAATATAAATTATCTACTACTTCTACTACTAATGGTCCAAAGAAAATGACATTGACAAAACTCAAGCCCATTGATGAATAAATAATTTCTATCTTTAGGCTCATTTTTTGTATTGTTAGGAATTGAAGATTGTGGCGCAGAAAATGCTTGTCTTTCCAGAAAAAATGATAATAATAAACAAGATATTGATTATATAACTTCTGCAATTTTATATAAAAACTAAAACAAAGTTCTCTGTAACTTTAATATATTTATTCCTTGCTTTGGTAAAACATTGATGGGATACAAAAACATTTCTGTCTTCCAAAATTATAAGTATTTAAAAGAAAAGTTAAATAAGAAAATTAACATAATATATATAAAAGAAATAAATTGCTTTTGATTTCGGGAGTAGGTGTTTTTGAAAAATATCAAACAATCGAACTTGAATCAATAAAAACAAACTCGAGTCCAATTATTATACCCATATAAAAATATACATACGTAGTTGAATTGAGAAATAACATAATTTCTATATTAACAATTCAACAGCCTTTGTCCTCTATTCAATTAGTTTTTATTATTGTCTTGGGAGATTTTTGAAATTATAACACAAGGTTCGATTTAATTTTCTCAAAGAAAGTCTTTATTGCTTTTGTCTTTTTCTTCGTAACTATTAAATACCAAAACAAATAAAAACAAAAAACGTTTTATTGCTTTTATTTATTGGCAAATATTTACAGATATTTAAAATTGAAAAAATCTGTGTTTTTATCTTGTGTAACATTTAAACACATTCATTAAAAAAAAGTAAAATATTGGAAAAGTTTAATTGACAAACAAAAAAAACTTAGATAAAACAGATTATATCTAATTCTCAAATAACTTTGTTGACTTCCCCTAATAGTCCGGTCAATTTAGACATTTGACCCACGACAAATTCAGGGGAAGCTGAAAATTCTTAAAATTGTTTAAATTATAATTATAAACATTGTCTTAAAAGTCCCAACCGATCCCATGTAAGGAAAAAATTTTAGCGGGGTAATAAGGTCCAAAAAATGAGTTTTTCGCGATTTTCTTGAAAACGGTAAGTTTTATCGCAAAATTACCCCAGACATAATTTGTAGATCAGGGAATTTCCTATAAAAAAGGTATCAATAATTTTTTCCCTAAAAGCCACCGCTTCTGAGATATAACGATGCAAAAAATTGCAAGCGTCATAAACGCACACGTTTCCACGCCACCTCTGAGGTAGTGTACTTAGCGCGTTTTTTTTAACGTGGTTTCCCCAATAGGCCTATTCCACGGGTCTGTTGTGATTAGATTTAGAAATTAATAGTTTATTCACTTCTTCTTCTTCCTCTTCTTCTTCTTCTTCTTCTTCTTCTTCTTCTTCTTCATCCTGACTATAGGTGAATTGTGTTAAAAGTGAAGCATCACATGTTTCTTCGTCAGTATTAAATGAATCCTCTGTTGTTGGTGATTCTACATTAGAACAAGACTGGCCTTGACAATTCGTACAAGCCAGAGAACAAAACAGCCCAACTTTTTTGCAACCACATTTAGCATTGCATCCTTTTTTACAGTTACAAAAGATAGTGTTGAGCAATTTTTCGGCGCAGGTTGAAGCAAAGTCTGAATTGGTTCTAATATATTATCGACCAACTTCCAACCCCAATCTGTTGGGTTTAGTTGATAACCAAGCCACACTTGAACTTGGTAGTATACCCGAAGAAGATGTTGATGAGCAGAGACTGAGGTTGGAGGAAGACAAGCTAATTGTACTTGTTTCTTATTTCGAGTATTTTTGACAAAAGATGCATATCGAAACTTGTCTAAGCAGGTAGTTTTTTTAGGAGCTCCGTACATACGAAGAAGAAAGTGAATTCCGTTGGTAATAACTTCTTCTGGAGTTGAATTACATTTTTTAAAAACTTCAGCAGTTGCAAGTAAGTCTTGCTTTTCAAACATTTTGAATACAGTTGTTTTACCCCTTCTGTAAAATGCAGATGTCGTATCACAGCCAGTTATGGCGTGTAAAAATAGTATGTGATTTCGACACGCACACAACTGAACAGAGAGACAGATGTTGCCTCAAGGTTACACTATTGTATGTATTAAGGGATCGAGTTTCATTATACCTGATATTCTCAGAATAATACTCATGAGTATTTTATATTTTAAATGTAACTTAAAATCACCGACAGAAACATATTCTTACTTACATTACAGCTACAGAAAGTATATGGGTGAGGTACTTAGGCATATTATGACGCTCGCAATTTTTTGCATCGTTATATCTCAGAAGCGGTGGCTTTTAGGGAAAAAATTATTGATACCTTTTTTATAGGAAATTCCCTGATCTACAAATTATGTCTGGGGTAATTTTGCGATAAAACTTACCGTTTTCAAGAAAATCGCGAAAAACTCATTTTTTGGACCTTATTACCCCGCTAAAATTTTTTCCTTACATGGGATCGGTTGGGACTTTTAAGACAATGTTTATAATTATAATTTAAACAATTTTAAGAATTTTCAGCTTCCCCTGAATTTGTCGTGGGTCAAATGTCTAATTTGACCGGACTATAAGAAGTTATTGTTATCACTTGGATTTATCAAATTGAAAATTTTCATATTTTTTTAGGTTTTTTCTTGCATACCGAGAAGCAGTAAGGATATCGACTTCAAACACAGAAAGATGCAGCATGGACTTTCAAACAAATTTTGTCGGTGTTTTATTTACTACAGAAATTCAAAAAAAAAAAAGCGAAAACTTTGGTTGACCCAAAATATCTCACGAATCAATAGCGTTAGCTATTACATTATATTAATAAGGGTTATCCATTTTGCGTTTCAATGAAACACGTATAAAATATCATTTAAATGACCACCACGCGAATTGTCGCAAGTACTGATTCTTTTGAGGTAATTCAACCACTTTTTGACACATATTGGGCGGTACTTGACGAATGTTGGTTTTTAAGTGAACAAGAGTAAAAGGTTTATTACATCGCACGATGGTGGTGGCCAGTTGATTTCACCAAGACGATAAATTACGCGTACAAGAAATCTCTCTTGCAATAAAGCCATATTCGTTTGATTCATTAGGCATGTGGCACCGTCTTGTTGAAACCACATATCATCGGTTGTCATAAGACTATAACGCTCCTAATTGACGGTGACATTCGTTATATCGTCGTTTTCAAAGAATAAATGTCCATTCACACCTCCAGACCAAAGAGCGCACCAAACAGTAGCTTTTTTTGGATGTAATTGCCTCCCTTCAATGACTTGAGGATTCACAGAACCCCAAATGCAACAATTTTGTTTCTTAACGTACCCAACTAGTGAAAAATGTGTATTCGACGTATCTTTGACGTTGTCAATGGTCAGCTGGCTTCGGTTCATTGGTAGATCAAAGATGTGGGTTGGGGAGGTTTCGTAGGGTTCTTTCTACAATTTTTAAGTTTTATTGACTCCCTTAAGATTAAAATATTTTCTGGTATCAACGAGTAAGATGACTGATAACGATACCAATAAAAGACTGCCGAAAATTAAGTTCGTAAAAACTACGTCAAAAAAGGCAGACAATTGTTAATATCAAATTCTTTCTCATTTTCTGGTATTTTTTTTAATTTTTGTAGACATAAGCAACATAAAAAGAATATATAATTTTTGGAAAAGAGATTACGTTTCTAAACAATTTCTTACATTTCTGCGTGAAAGCAACACAATCCCTTAAAACTATTGCATTTTTGTGTTTTAGCTTTTAAATATGGGTAGTTTAGAAAACTGTTCTAATCTTGGAATGCTTTCATATGTAGGCCGTCGACCAAATTAAATAGTTGAACTATACCTTAGACAACAATGTTATAAAAGAATTTAATAAATAAAGTTGTCAGTTTAGCCCTTGTTGTGATACACATTATGTTATTTAAATGTTGTTAGCCTCCCTTAGAGAACATTTAATAAAATTTTTAAGCGGTAATTAAAAGCTCGTCTATATGTTCAGTGTGTGAACCACCCCACCCCCTTCCCTGATTAAAATTTTGCTCCAGTTGTTGTGTGAGTCAGACTTTATATGAATGTAAGTGTAAATCCAAATCCAAAATACGCCATAATGTGCCGTAAGACAGTTCTATTTAATTCCTTAGAACAGCGGCGAGGAGTCCACACATTCGGGTCTTTGGCAAAAATTTTACTTACAGCAGCGATATTTTTAGTGAAACGAGCGGAAAGATGATGCACAGGCATTACAATATCTGTAATCAATGATGTCTCTTCAAATTTCTACACAATTTCTACAAATTTGCGTAGTTGGTCGATTATGTAAGCCATAATCTTCTCTTAAAGCACGATATGAGGCTGTGGAGTAGGTTTTAACAATTTGTATGCGTTGTACAATCCATTTCCGTAAATGTCAGACTTTCAACCGAAAGTAAAAATTGGTTTAACAACCATCAACTTGAAAATTATTGCATTCTGCTCAAAATACTGTTGTTGTTTTTAATATTTTTTTGGGAAAAATATGATTGACAATAAATTACAAAAAACGAAAGCCTGTAAAAAATAATTAAGAACTGGTAAAATTGTTTTTAAATCATGTGTCGCGACCTTAGAACAACTGGTTCTAACTGACATTTTTGTCTAAACTGAGTTATAAATGTGGTCGTAGCAAATCGAGCTCTTTCGATTCCTTTCATCCATATTTACCTATACAGGCAATACAAATTAAGGAAACAAAGTTCTAAATACATTAATTTATAAAACAATTAAGTTCACAAGTTCGAAGTTGTGAATAGAACACTTAAAAAACTTAAAAAAAAATGCAGATACAACTTTGTGACACAACAAGATGCAGATTGAACTTTGGTGCTTTAAAATATTTAAACTTTTTCCGGACTTAAACTAAAGTAAACTATATAGGCTATGAATTTTGTGATGAATTTGAATTTTATCAGAAATGCATATTAAATTAAATCTTTCTTCTTTATACAATTCGGATTTTAAATTTGTGCTGTGTGATTTTCCAAATTTGTGTTCCTTATATTCATACTATCATATTACTAAGTAAATATGGGTATTTCTATTTTAAAAGTAATAACTAAATCAATAAGTGTACAGTTTTTAATATATCACTCATTTCAAATGTCCTCTTATTCAATAGATACCTTTATTCAGATGACTTCCCATTCACAGTTTCTTTTGGAAAATTTTTTATTTATTTCTATCTGAACAATTACCATAACACTAAATTCTATCAGTTAATAAGAACCTTATTGTTCTATGCTCAAATGCCTTAGCATTGAGTAACAAGGTTTTATCTATTTTATCAACTACGTGTTATTGCTAAATTACGAATTATGTTGTAGATTTTTAAATTCAGATCAACATAACTTAGTAAACAAATTTCGTTTTCAAGAACTCGTGTAGATCCAAGCAAAAATATAAAAGTTATAGGCAAACAAAAATTCAATCTCTGTTTTTTCAAAAGTGACTTGAGTGCAGTTAGAACCCTTTTATTCTAAGGTGTCTTAAGAACAAAAAAAAGTGTTGTACTTTAAACTTCCTTATCTTTTAAAATGTTTTGTTATTAATATTTTGTAAAGCTATTGCCAATTGAAAAGATAGAATTTTTAAAAATATGTCTGAGAATAAAAGAAGATACTGACTTCCAAATCGTTTCATGCCATAGAAATATTGGTGTTGATGTTTTGCAATATTTAAAGATAGTGTTTTCCTTTAACACTAACTCCGTGGATACATCTCTACATAAAACAGCTTAAACTTTTCTCTTAATATGAACTTGTTGCAGAAAATACAATGTGAATTTGTCAATGTGGGTCGGATCCTAGCCTTTTTTTTAACGTATAAACATAACTTTAAATTCTGATCTTTATTAACTTCCCGTAGGAAGTTATTGTAATGGGTCCGATTTGTCAAATTGAAAATTTTGACATTTCTCGACGTTTCAAGGTCCCTAGAGTCGAAATAAAAGATTTTTAGAAAGATGTCTGTGCGTGCGTGTGTACGTACGTCCGTACGTCCGTACGTCCGTACGTCCGTACGTTCGCGACGTTTTTTTCGTCGTCCATAGCTCAAGAACCAGAAGAGATATCGACTTCAAATAAATTTTGTTATACAGATAATAAGGCAGAAAGATGCAGAAAGGGCTCTCAACAAAATTGCGTGGGTGGTTTTTTTTACCATAGCAGTTTGAAAAAAAGGTGAAAATTTTGGTTAACCCTAAATATCTTATGAACCAAAAACGCTAGAGACTTGAATTAAATTTTATATAACATATTGTAACGTGATACCAAACAAGTATATTTTTTGAAAAAATCAATATAACGGTTGTTTTTATAAATCAATAAAACTGAAAAAAAAATTTGTCACCTCCAAAATTTTACGACTGAAATATGATTTCATCTCCAAAACAATTTTGTGCAACGAATAATAATGTTTTTGATATCTGATAAAATTTTAAGAAAAATCTAATTGACAGATTTTTTTATAAAATACAAAAATCTAAAAAAAACATTACTTAAAATTGGTAAAAATTGAATATCGATTCAAATATCTTTTCAAAAACTTAAAATTTAGGATTAAAAACTTATTTTATCTTATAAGGCATATTGTTTTTAACATTTCGACAAAATTTAAGAAAAATCGAATTGACAGTTTTTTTTACAAAAATAAAAATCTAAAAAAAAAATTAATAAAAGTTGGTAAAAATTGATTTTCGACTCAAATATCTTTTCAAAACTTTGAGATATTGGCTCAACATTCAGTAAAATTTTGAACAAAATCTAATTGACAGTTTTTTTATCAAAAATTAAAAACCGAACAAAAATTAACAAAAGTTGGTAAAAATTGATATGGATTCAAATATCTTTTCAAAAACTTGAAAGTTAGACTTCAAACTTATTTTATCTTAAAAGAAATATTGTTTTAAGCATTCTGAAAGATGTTGAGAAAAATCAAATTGACGGTTTTTTTACAAAAAATAAAAACCTTAAAAAAAAATTTATAAAAGTTGGTAAAAATTGATTTTCGACTCAAATATCTTTTTAAAAATTTGAAATATTTTCTTCAAACTAATTTTATCTTATAAGAAATATTGTTTTCATTCATTCATATATTTGAATTTATTTGGTACAATGTACATATGGCTACTTAAATATAGTGATTAGAATGTTATACAAATTCTTAGCAACTATAAATGATTATTTTGAACTAGGGATTTAATTAAAACTCTAAAAAAAACAATTCTAATACTTGGTAAAAATTTAAATAGCTTTTCAAAAATTAAAAATATTGGCTTCAAACTTATTTTATTTTACAGAAAATATTGTTTTCGATATTCAGTGATTTTTATATAAAATCCAAGAGTCCGTTTTTTCATAAAAAATAAAATCTATAAAAAATAGTACGCAAATTTGGTAAAATTGATACTAGTACATATAGACAAACTTTTAAGCAAGACAAATCGACAGACGGGATGGGATGGATGGGATGAGAGGCTAAGTATAAGATGACCTACTCGTATATATCTAAAAAGATATACCTGTGATTTGGTCATCTTATGTAAGATGTGATTTAACACATTAGGACCATTTTTTAAAGGGGTTCGTAAAATGTCCTACCCGTGCTGATAATCTAGACATGATTTAAAGACACGATGAATAAGAAGCAAAAAAGAGGTTGGGATGCAACCCTGTAAGTACTTCCCATCTCTTCTTTGAACTTTAATAACAATATTTTCTTTCATTTAAGAAAGTTCATATTTTTCTTCCTTCTCCTGATGCTTGAGAAAAAACCATTTCTTCTCAGTTTATTGTTGTTTTTGTAGGTTTTCGTGTTACTTTTAATAATGTTTTTTTACGGTTTTATTTATAAATTAATGCAATGAAAAATGTTTTAAACAAATATCCCCAATTCTTACGCGTTATTTTAAATTTTGATACAAAAATTAAGAATATAATTTCAAATCAAATAATTGTATTCTTCATTAAAATTCATGATTTATCTATAAAAAGGTAAAATGTATGATCTACACGAGTATTAACTTATTATTTCGTTTTCTTCCAAATTCAAGAATTATTTTTTTTTGAGAAACTTTGAATTTTCTTGCTTTGAAATTTAATTATGATAAAAGTTTGTGTGTGAAAGTCATAAAATGGAAAAAAACACCTCTTTCAAGTTATGCCTTATGAGTTTACATGAAAAAACCCTACCTGCATGAATCTAATACAAACATTTTGCTCATGAAAACCTCTTTTCCCCCCATCAAATCGATATCCAACTTTATTAACCTACTTTTCCTGACTCTTCATTTCAACATTTCTTGCCACAGATCTGTGTGGTTGTGCATATTATATGTCATATACATGTTTGATATAACAAAATATCTTACAACCAAATGTGGTAACATCAATATTTCATTTTTGTCTCCGAAGGAGTTCAGTTATCATCTCTGATTGCAAATGTCGCAAAAATATCCTGTGACATCATAGACCATTGGTTTTCATGTAAGATTTTAAACATATAATTTAATACGATTTAAGAAATTTGAAAAAAACTTTTAAAAAACTGTTACGTATTAAAAATTCATTTAGTTTTTAACCAATGTAATATATCAGTAGCTCAAACAAATCAATAAATTTACATGCTGACCTACATACAATTTATTTCCACTTCAATTTAAAGGAATTCGATCCTTGTGGCTCGATGCAGAATTCACATATAAAAACCCCACACCAATTCATTGTGGCACATATACTCATATAACAAAATAAAATGTAAAATTTTTCAGAAATGCTTTACTTAAATTAAATAAGCAAAAATGTTAAAGGTTATTCTTTACACAGACAAGAAATGGGTAATCATGGGTTTATTTAAAGTCTAGGAACAGAAACACTAGTCATATAGGACTTTCTCAAGTATCTGGACCGTATAATAAACCTTTTAACTTAAGTAGGATATAATCCCTTTCCCTATCGTAGATACATTCATGTGAATAGGGTTAGCTTATCCTTGGATATACCTCAAAGCTGTTCTATGAAAAATTGCCTAACCGAAATAAATGATTTTCTGTATCATCGGTGTTGGTGCAAAGTAAAATAAAGATGCTTCATCAAGTATTCTCAGCTCACTGGCAACTGGCATCAATGTGATAAGTTCATTGATTGATTATCATGTTATGAAGGTATTCTTGGAACCTATTATTTAGTCAATTTTGCTAGATATTTTCATTAGCATCGTACCTTTTCATTGGGTAGTTGTATGAATTAATGCGTACACTATATTTTTTTCTTGGGAAACCCCATTACTTAGTTTATGAAAATATGGTTCAGACAGCTTATAGCTTTCGGATATAGCTCACTTATTAAAAAAAGTGAGAATATTCAAAATTTCAGGAAAGTTACCAAAGCAAAACAAACATTTTCACAGTAGAAGGATAAAACACAATAAAAAATCGATTCAATTATTTTTTGAAATGTATCAACAAATTAGAGAACTGACTTTTTCAGGTTTTGTTTATAGTAATATGCGTTTTTTGGTTGGTTGTAGGAGTACTTTTTTGAGGCATAGAACTTTTACTTTAAATAATATGTACTCCACAAATTCATTGGAATTGCCAACATTTTTGAATGTTATCTCTCTATCATATCTTTTCGATTGAACACCACCTTTTCGTGTATATAAAGCAATTTACTAACTATACCAATATTTGAATTATGCTTTAACTAATAGAATATAATAGTATATATTTGAAAAAGTATAACCGGATAAAATAGTCTAAAACTTGTACGTTTTAAGCAAATTTAGAAGGTATCAGAAATGTATAAAAAATCAAAAGATCTAAAAATTGTGGATGGAATATTTAAAAGCTCTTTAACGTTTGAAACGACATTGTTAAATTGCATCTCAAACCTACAACGAAGTCAAAAATTAAAATGAGAGGAATCAGTCTACTTAACATCGCTTACAAAATCTTCTCTGCCGTAATATGTGAACGTCTAAAGCCCATCTTCAAAAACTTAATAGGTCCTTATCAGACCAGTAAAGTCCACAGTCGATCAAATATTCACATTATGGCAGATCCTGCAAAAAACCCAGGAACACCAAATCGACACCCACCATCTTTTCATCGATTTCAAGGCCGCATATGACAGCATCTACAGGGACGAGCTGTAGATGCTGTCAATATCGTTCGCTTGTGCAGGATGACCAGGGAGAATTCTCTCTACTCCATAAGGTTGGAAACAACTTAACAGAACCTCTCGATGCCAAAAAAGGTTTTAGACAAGGTGGTGCGCTGTCATGCGATTTTTTAACATCGTACTTGAAAGAATAGTGCAGAGTTCACACGTCAACACTAGAGGCACTATCTTTCAAAAGTCTGTTCAATTACTAGCATATGCTGATGACATTGAAATAATCTGAAGTACTCAGCGTGATGTCAATGGGGCTTTTGTTAGTATTGAGGAAAAGGCGGCAAAAATGGGTTTGACGGTTAATGAGGGCAAAATGAAGTACAGGTTGTCGTCAAGAAAGGACTTAAAACACGGAGCAGAGCTGAGATCAAACGAATAATAACTCAGGCTAACCGCTGTTTCTTTATACTTAGAAAGCAATTGAGCGGCAAAGTCCTGTTTTGAGAGACAAAATTGTCTCTGTTTAAAACAACTTATCATCCCCGTAATGTTATACGGTGCAAAAGCATAGACTATGACAAAAGCGGATAAAAGCACCTTGGGTCGTTTCGAGAAAAAAGTTCTTTGTGTGATCTACGGTTCCTTATGCATCAAAGGGGAGCGGAGGAGAAGATATAGTCGACAAGCTGTACGGGCTGTACGAGCTGTACAGCGACCTTGACTAAGCCAGAAGGGTAAAAGTCGAACGACTAAGATGGCTGTGTCACGTAGAGCGCATGGAAACCAAAGGTTCTACCCGGGAAGTCTTCGAATCCACAGGACCGCGCAGTAGTCTTTCTCTAGGAAGACCGCGAATCAGGTGGTGTGCACAAGGGGAAAGTGACCTCACCCAACTTGGAGCGCGAAACTGGGGACATCTAGATAGGGACCGAGCTAGATGGAGAAGTTTGTTGGATGAGGCCTTAGTTCACACAGGACTGTAGCACTATCTTAAGTAAGTAAGTAGGTAAGTATTATAAAAGGCTTATCAAAAAATATCAAAGCGAAAATAATCTTTTTACAGAGTTTGTCAACAATTTTAAATAATAATCTTTATTGTACTTGTTTCATTTTTTGTAATATCAAAACTAATTTGTTTAATTTGTATTCTTTAATGTTGCTCTCAATAAATTAAATTAAAAAAAAGAGGATTTCTGTTTGTCGTCTTTAAAATTTTAACAAAATATTCATACAAATAATTTCTGTGAGATAAATATATTTCATTGTTTTCCTAATAATTGAGCCGAAAACCTTTACTTATCAGTTGTTTGTAGGTTTTCGTGTTTTGTTAAAAAAATTTGTTAGTTGAAGTTTTCTAAAAAAATTACCAAGAATATTTTGCTATATGATGAAATAGGTTTTTAAAAATCTATTTTTGTTAACGAGATTTTTAGTCGAAAACCAATTTTTAACGACTTTGCGTACTATCTTTTGTAGATTTTAATTTAGTAAGCTTTAAAAATGGTTTAACTAATTTGCTAAAGTTTGAATCACGGAATGTCTGCTTTGACTTTAAGCAATTTTCAAATCCATATGACATCTGTACAATTATTCTTATAAGAGTAATGGATGGAATGCTCCAGTAAACAATGAATAGGTCCGTTTAAGTTAGACTTTGTAGATATGCTTTTTAGATACTATGCTTGGGAAAAGAAATTAGCAGTTAACTAGTTAGCAAAACCAACAAAAAATAAACTCCCTTAGCAAATATTTAACAAATTGCTAACTAATAAATTATTAAACCCTTAACAATAGGTTGTGTAAAAGATATTTCAATAATAAATTTTGTTAACCAAATTTTTCGTTATGTTCTAAGGTTTTGACCAAAAAAAATGTCAATTCGATTTTTCGCAAAATTTTATCAGACGTCAAAAACGTTATTCATTTTTGCATACAATTATTTTGGAGATTAAATCATTTTTTGCTGTAAGATATTCGAGATGACCATTATTTTTAATTAAGTTTTTTTGATTTATACAAACTAAATTGTTTTGACGTCACGATTTATAATATGGAATTCAATTCAAGTCGTAAGCCTTATTGGTTCGTGAGATATTTTGGGTTAGCAAAACTTTAATTTTTTTAACAACATTTATTTGAAGCCGATATCTCGACTGGTTCTTGAGATAAACAAATAAATTAGGTGCCGTAACAGTCCATGAAGAACCAGGGCCTAGTGACTTACAACTCTCAACCATTCCTGTGCGCGAGTAATGTTGCCAGGGATGGAACGGACCTACAGTTTATATGCCGAATCCGAACGGCTTATTTGAGAAAGCGATTTTTCATGACAAGAATTACTCTTGGGGGATTTATCAATTCGTCGAAAGATTCAGTACCCGTGAAAAAAGTTAGGTGGCACAGGCAACAATTGAACCCAAGACCCTTGCATGAGAGTCCAACGCACTAACCATCACGCTTCGGGTACCACGGTTCTTGAGACATGGACGACACAAAAAGCTTTTCGATGGTATATACACACGCACACATAGAAATCTCTCTAACAATCTTTTACTTAGACTCTAGTGACCTTGAAACGTCTAGAAATATCAACATTTTCAATTCAAAAAATCGAAATGATCAAAATAACTTCATATGGGTTGTTTTAGGTATCGTACATTCCGTTGAAAACTAGGGCCTAGTGAATAATACCTTTCAACCATTCCTATATTCGAGTACTGTTGTCGGGAATGGAAGGGACCTACAGTTTTAAGCCGAATCCGAACGGTTAATTTGAGAAAATTCCTCTTGAGTAATTTGTCAATTCCAAAACTTGACACAGGCAGGGATTGAACCGAAGACCTCTGGAATGACAGTCGAACCATCATGCAACGGTTTCGATGGGATGTTAACAACATAATATATGTAGGTATGAAATCGCCTCGATTTTAATTTTTATAATTTTGTAAATATTGAAATTGGAATGAGTCTATTTGGGGATAAAAATCCGTTAATTAAATTCAAACATTTAAAAACTCATAAATATGTCAAGACTGATAAAATCCAGTTGCAGTATTTCAAAATATATAAAAATAATAAAAAAACGATAATACATCTTTTAACTAAGTTATAGTTCTCTTCTTTTCAACACTTCTCCAGACATGCTATATCAAATAAATTTATTGAATACCTGAAAAAATTTATTTCACGACTGTCAGATGTTTAAAAAAATATTGACATGACTCCTTTAATTTATTTAGAAAAGCTAACAACATACCATTTTTCCTTGATTTATTGATAATGTGAGAAAAAAATCATTGTTTTCAATTCAATTTGATAAATTTCCCAGGAGCTCATTAATTTCATTTAGTGAGTTTGACCTTCACCCTTTTTCCTATCATAGATTCACTCAGACGGTCGTCGTCCTCGGTTGTTGTCAATATTGTTCACTTGAGTGTATTTTTATTCTATACTATCTACACACTATCGATTTGTATCTTCTTTCAGATAGGAAATACCTATTTGAAAATGTTAAATGTAATCTTTTGAAAAACACAAAAAGATTGAAAATTTCACAATACATTGTTTTGGTTAAAGGATATGCTGTTCTTGAAATTAGAAGGAGTTGTCATAGTAGAAATGTAGGTACCTATATTTTAGATATTACAGTTTGGGAATTACTATAAATGTTCTCATTTTAGGTTTTCTGTCACTACAAAAAAGCAAGGAAGTTTCTATTTTAAGAAAATAACAAAGATTTCTTGTTCTTTTATTTTCGGAGGTTTAGATTTTTTGACAGGCGAGATGTGGATTACAATTGAAATGTTTCACAGGAATCTGCCCTTGAGTTGTTTAAAAGGAGAAGCAACTAATCAAACTCGTTTAAAATGAGGTTTATGTTGTAAAGGTTGATAGCTTTTGTTATTCCACAAGAAGCATAAGAAGAAACAGTATATGAATTAAAAAAGACTTTGGAATTACTAACACATCTAATCTTAAAGAACTAAACCTTAAAATTTAGAGGAAAATGGGAAATTTTGTTCGCTTCATCAACTGGAGGAGGAACAGATTTTGCAGGAATACAATTAACTATTCAAGAGCTTTAATTGCTGGCAATCTTTCACCCCATCCCCAATGTAAAACCTTTCTTGTTAAATTAATAAATAATTGCTTTGCAATCGATGTACTTATAGGTACTCCTCCTTCTAACTTTTCTGTCGAAAACAAATTAGCACCAATAGACACAGACTAACACACTTACATCAATTCATTTGGGTTAAATTTTCACTAGGACTTTGAACACTTGTTGCACAAATAATTTCAAAACGTTACTAAGGTATAAACAGTTTTTGCTATTCTGTTTCTGCAAAAGGAAACTTTAAAAGAAAATTAAAAATTTATCGAATCATTATTAAAATCGTATCCGGAGGTAAACTAATTTTTTATTTTGAATTTATTTTAAAATTATCAAAAAAAAAATACGTTGTGAACCAATGTTAACAAAAGAAAAAAAAAAGAAAGCTTTATGGAAATCGACTGGGAATTGAAACAGACTATTTCCCTCTATACATTAGAGACTGTACTTACCTCTGAAGCAGAATTAATCAATTCGATTTTCACAAACCGACACAATAACAATAGATACCAAATTCCAAAACGAATGAAATCCCTAACTAATGCCAAAGGGAAACCAGAGGATATGGATAGAGCTAAATTCATTGAAAAGTTTTCGGATCAATTGGAACTAATTTACATATTGCTTTTGGTATTTCTCTATAATTTGGTAAAGCTACGTTCTTTATTTAAACCATACTAATAAAGAAACTCTATAGTGAAGCAGAATTATAGTGTTACTGGAATAAAAGGTAATGTTAAGGAAACATGTTATTTGTTAAGAAATTAGCTATAAACATTTTGCCACCGTTTCATGAATATATTTTTGAATAATAAAGTGTGAAGATATAAATTTTTACATAAGTAGGTTGGAGACTTCTCCCAAAAATCTTGTAATGCAATCATTTAGTTTTCACTGCAGATATTTTTAGTTTATGATAAATTGATTTGTCTATCAACTCCCAATCTCACCTTTCTCGGTGAACGTCGGGTGCCAAATATGAGATTGGGTTCTAATCTCAGAGAGGGGGCACCTCTCCTTATCTAAGGTTGAACTACTTAGTGAAGACTGTATAGGGCTTTTACGACTTATTTGGAGCCCAGGCTTATAACGAGCTGTTAATCGGACTCCCCTTCCTTGGATTTATACTAAGGATCTTGCCCTCCAGGATAGGGGATGTGCCGTCGGGGTGACTTCCTGACCACGTAAAAAATAACAAGCCTCGGATACGGACGGATTTACTGTTGACAACCCACGCAAACGAAATAAGGACAACGAATTTCGGATCTGTACGTTCAATGTTAGGTACCTTAACAGACCATGTGCAGCCAAACAATTTGGGGAAGCCCTTAACTGCTGGAAAGTAGATAATACCGCTATCGAAGAAGTGTGATGGGATAGACCGCGCAAACGCAAATTAAACTGCGATGCGACTGCGACGTACACTACGGCGTCTGTTACTGAGAACAAAGACAGCGGTTATTTGGATGTGAGAAAAGTCTTCAGTTGCAACAATGTGATCGAGAGCATCATGACAATCCGCATCAAGGCAAAATTTGCCAACATAAGCCTAATATGCGCGCATGCCATAACAGAATAGAAACATGAAGACACCAAAGACATATTCTTCAAGCTCTTGGACAAGACTTATGAGTAGTTCCCTGGCTATGAGATTAAAATTATCTTAGAAGATGTTAACCCCAAGCTAAGAAGAGAAGACATCTTTGATGGCACAGCATGCACGATGCCAACTCCGACAACGGATTCAGGCTGATCGATTTCGCTGCGGGGCGAGACTTTTAGGTAGCTGGTACGCAGTTTACACATCTTGATTGATCTCCTGATCAATCAACGGTCAACCAGATTGACCATTGGCCATTGCAACCGACGCACGGCACTTCTCCAATATACGGGATGTCCGAACTTTCCGAGGGGCCAACATTGACTCGGACCACTACCTCTCGTTGTAGCCAAGGTACGGCTACGGATATCCCGGTTCAAGCCAAAACAAGAATGTTAAAACGTCGTTCCACAGAAGGACCAGAGCTGCTTGCGAGCTCTACGAGCAGAGGAGGAGAGAGGACCACCGGTTGCTTAGGTGGAAAAAAAGAGAGCATTAGAAGCGCGCGACAACAGGAATGAAGTTCGTAAAAAGGTATAAAAAGCCTCCCAAGAGTATCAGCTACTAACCGAAGCCTATAATGACGATCAGGAGAACATCGTATTAGAACCACAGTCTATGTTGAGAATACGGAAAGACCACTTCTCCAAATTATATAACGGCGATGACGAACTGAATTCGGCTGTAAGGGAGATAAAATCACTCAACCTAGGCGACGCAGATCAACAATTCCGCCTACCCGACCTCTTCATATGTCTAAGACGGTAAAAACAATTGTGTTGACACTATTTGTGTGACTTTACAAATTTTGGATAAAAAAAATTCCAAAGCAAACTCTAAACAATAAATAAATTTATTTTGATTTGAAAATGAAAGTTAAATAATAATTCAAATTAAAATGACTCTTAGTTTTTTATAATTAAACAATAAGACAAGTTGAAAAACCTGTTCCTGTTATTTACAATGAGTAATTTTTAGTATCATATGGACAGTAAAGTTCCTTGAGTTTTATAGCAAGGCTGAATTGATCTATATACAATTGTTTAAAAAAAATACGTATACGTCGGACCACCGTTGCAAAAATTGGTTAGTTTATTAACTATATTAATGTTGGAACCTAGATTTATCGACTCTTAAAAATAATAAGGTGCCATTTCCCATTTTATAGCTCAACTACGCCCCTGAAGTCAAGTGACGTTTTGCATGAATTTTAATATTTTAAAATTCGGAATCTCGGACTTTTGGATTTTTATAATTTTTACTGAATGTTGAAAACAATATTTTTTATAAGATAAAATAAGTTTGAAGCCATAACATCAAGATTTTAAAAATATATTTTTTTTATAGTTGATGGGGTTATTAATACCCTTAAAATGTATAAAGTTTAAACACAGTGCGAGCATTAGGAAAATAGGAAGGATGAAAGAGGAGATACCGATGCACATTGGTATTCAAGTTTGGAATGTTAAAATGATAGTTAAAAACAGAGTTGAATAAAGCATTCCACATTCTCGATATGACGCCAAAAAAAGAATCTCTATACTTGACACTACGTCTGAAACTGAGCTCAATGGTAAGCTGATGAGCATTCCTAGAAGTACGAATATTACGACTAAATTTTTTGAGGTGAGGAGTGTAACTGGCTAATTCGACAGAACACTGTTTATAAAAATATCGATAGAATAACGAAAGGCATGATGCGGTCCAAAGTATTTAAACTTGTTTTAGGGTCACCTGCTCGAGTTTTAAACGAATGATGGCTTTGTAATTTAGAGCCAGATCGGAAGGGGTAAACAATTTCTTGCATTTTTGGCAATACCGAATATGTGATCATTCCATAAGAGGTGATCTGTGATACACATACCGAGTACTGAAAGCTGATTAGTTTACTGGATGAAAGTGCCACTCATAGATAGCGGCATCGGGGGTGATTTACGCTTTAACGACAGGAGACAGAATTAAATTTTTGAAGCATTAAATTATACACGGTTTATAATACCCCATTGGAAAATGCTGTCCAGATCAGAATTTAATAAGCTTATCATACGCTGCCGTTGAAGTTCCACATCCGAAGGACAAGGATGTCAATCTAGAAACGAATATGAAAAGCTGAGAGTACTGTCGTCAGCGAAACAATTTAATAGATCGTTTATGAAAATAAGAAAGAGAGTCGGAGATAAAACCGAGCCCTGGTTGTCACCATCATTTATTTTATGAATTTCAGGCTTGGAAACATCCAACACAACTTCTATTGAACGGTTTGAAAGGTAATTTCTAATTCAACGAAGAAGAGATTCATCAGCACCAAAAGCAAGCATTTTCAATGAGAGAGCTTGGTGCCAAACTCTATCAAATGCCATTGAAATATCAAGTAATAATCTTACTTTCTCCAAAACGATGTAAAGATTTGTTCTTGTGTTTGGTGAGATTAACCGTGAGATCACCAGTTTACCTATTGCTACAAAAGCCATACTGCCGGTCATTAAGAAGCTGGAAAAGTTCTCTTGCAACTGCTCGAGTGCGAAGGAATATTCTTCCCATAGAATTATTTACGCTCTCAAGAACAGGAGGATTTATGACACTTTCCGGTAGCGTTGAATTAACAGCAAACTGTGCAAACTGAGGATGACGTGGTGTTTTACAAATGACTAGACATTTTAGTACCTTTGGGACATTGTAGTATTTTTTGCCTTTATTTCTGATTATGCTCAAATTTGGTTCCTCGAATATGACCATTACAGGTCTTTCTAGATTGTTTGATTATTATTTATTATTCCGATTTTCCTCAGTCAAGTTGGCTTTACAACAACGGAAACTTACATCTCTGAACCCAATAACCTTTTTACGGCTCGAATCAAACCATGAGTTCACTTTGGGTTTGATAGATCTTACCATTCGTGATAAAATTTCTTATTCCACAGAGAATTAAATTTGTAACCATATTTGCGCTTGAATCCACGTCACTATCGAGGAAGAATTCCTAAAAAAAATCATTAAGGCCGTCCCAGTTGGCTTTCTCATATTGCCAAACGGTTCTCATATTAGTATTTTTTTAATTGGTTTTTCATACATGAGAATTTCACAAATACGATCCAATTTTCTGCTGTGCCTAGAGGCGGTAGTATACTGATTGTATATTTATTTGAGTCGAAATTCAATTTCTACCAACTTTGAGTAATGTTTTTTTAGGTTTTTATTTTGTATAAAAAATATTGTCAATTTGATTTTTCTCAAAATCTTACCAGATAATGAAAAAGTTTATCGTTGCACAAAATTGTTTTGGGGATGAAATAATTTCTTATTCGTAAAATTTTCGAGGTGAAACATTTTTTTACAGATTTTTTTTGGTTTCTAAGAAACCGTTATTTGGATTTTTTTTCCAAAAATATACTGGTTTGGTATTACGTTACAATATATAATATAAAGTTTACTTCAAGTGTCTAGCAACATTTGGTCGTGAGATATTTAGGGTTGACCAAAATGTTCACCCGTTTTTTAAACTGCTATGCATTATTATCTGTATAACAAAAATTGTTTGAAGACGATAATATTCTGGTTCTTGAGCTATGGACGACGTACAGACGTACGAAAGTTCGTACACAAGCACGCGCAGACATCTTTCTAAAAATCTTTTATTTCTACTCTAGGGACCTTGAAACGTCGAGAAATGTCAAAAACTTAAAATAGCTTTGTTGTTTTTTGAATTAAAAAAAAGGTTAGAACTAGTGTTCGGAAAAACAATTTTTTAAATATATGAAGTAAAAAAGACCTCTGATTTAGCGATTCCCATCTTCATGTCACTTTATACAATTCGCAAAAAACTCCTTCAGTTCCAGTCGTCTTAATAAACTTAAATTTCAACAAACGTAGCTATATTCACCCCGTTGAGGTTGCTTGGAATTGTTGTCCTGAATACATTCATAAATGCTACCTGTTAAAAAAACAAACAATAGTATTTTATGCACTAGATAGTTAAAAAAAATATCTAAAATCAACATCAACCCTCACTCTGAATTGAAAAAAAAGAGAACTCAATGAATATTTAGAAATAAAATTAACAATTCAAATATAAAAGAATTCTTTTAAAATCCTTTTTTTTTTATGATGAATTAATGCATATTGCTTCCAAGTGCCTGAGAGTCCTACGAGCAGCTCAAATACGTATACATCTTGTTTGATTGTGAAAACAAAATTCTCTCTTACTACTACAACAAACGACAAGGCACAATTAAAAAAGTTTTATTTACATCCTTAAGTTATTTCTCGTTCTTCCCTAAGGGTCGCTCTTTTAAGTATAAAACACTTGACACTGTTCACAATTCCTGAAATTCCCATTATTTGCTGATGCTGCTTTGCTCAGATCTCAGAAGATGATGTTAGAACATTCCTCTATGGATTCCCGCCTTCTCAGCCAACAACTTTGACGACGACGCTCGAAGAGTTAATCATAGAGCTGCAGTAGTGGGGGATGAGAAATTCTTTAAAATGATGAGTATGAAAATGAAAGAAGGGAGGGTAATCTTTTCCGTCAAACAACACAACGAAACGGCACAAATTGTGTTGCAAAATTATAATACCAGACAAAGTGTAGAATGTGGTGTTGAATACTTAACCCTATTTTCGTCTTAAATTTAACTCAAATGGAGGCTGAATTTGTGTGTTTTAAGAAAAATAAAATAAGTAAAATTGAATATAATTACCAACTGCAGTCAGCAGTTGCTGCAAGGATTAAATTATGAGTGGTATTGTTGGGTGTGTGAGGTGTTGCATTTTGAAATTTAATGAGATTGAGTTGTGAAGGAGATTTTCACTTGATATAAGTTTGGAAAGTTGAGGGGAACTTATTTTCAAGAAGGATTAAATATGCAGCCATTTTGAACTTGAAAAAAGTGTATAAATATAATTTTTAGTAAATTCTTCCACTCGTTGTGCGTTTTAAGATATGGGTTGCATTTTTGGTCCTACTTTTTCTTCATATTTTGTTAAATGGTATGTGTTTCCAAAAACCAAAACAGTTGCAAGAACTTATATTTTATTTCAAAACAGAACATTATTTTAAACTATAAATGTCTTTCTCGGAATATTAAAATATCCCTGAAGTACAATGGTAAACTGTGGCGTATACTTGCTTTTTTTAATTTTTCATTTTATTAACTTCTCATTTAGATACATACTGTTATAAATGGTAATGTTACTAAAATGGATAACTTCGAGAAAAATCCAGTTTGTTTTCTATACACTGCTAATCCCGCTATGCTAAATTATAGGTCAGCTATTAATCACTTGAAATTCTCTCAGCTTAAAAGTTAATTAAATAATTTGATTGTTTCCCTTTTAAAAGTGGTTGGTATTTTGCTATCCATTGCTTAATCAATAATGACTTATCAGGAGTGATTAAAACACTTCAAATAACCTGCACTAACCGCATATTCAACAGCTTCCAATACCCCATCAGGAAGGACTAGTACGGATATCTTGAAGTGAATTTTACCCTTGCGCTATCACTCATTCTGTTGTCCGTCTGTAATTACACTAATTGATTTATTAATTATATTGTGACGTACATACCTGCCTTCAAACTTAAGATGATATTATTTCATTTTGTTAAGTGAGCCGGAAATGAAATTGATTTTAATTATGTAAACAGACTTAAAATTTAAATAGTCGTCCATTATTAATTTGAATTATACAAAAATATTCTGAGTATTTAACTATGCATTGTCCTTGTTAAATATGGCGTTATTTATAACATCAATTTGAAATATTTTGAGTCACAATTATTAAGGACAGTTTCTTAATGAGCATGAAGGAAGAAGAGAGCTGTTTGTATAGAGACGTACTTATGCATAAAATGAAAATTTTAAACAGTAAATGAATTATATAATTTATGGTATTTCAATACAGTTTTCTCAAGTATTTAAGTATTTAAGAACAGGTTTGACTTTTAAGAATATTTTGGTCAATTTGTTCTTGTATGTTTTCGGGGTATTTACTTCGATTAAAAACTATAATACCAATACCCTTACAGTAACAGTAAGGACAAATTTACTAATTAAAGTAAATCTGAATTCGATTCAAAGGCAGTTTAAAAATCTCACGAATTTTAAATAGTAACACAATATTTGTATTTATTTTTTTTTCAGGACCATTTCAAAACTTAATTGCAACAAAAAAAAACTATACACAAAATCTTATGAATTTTCTACGTTTTATACAAAAGATAAAAAATATAAATAATAAAAGGGATTATTTTTAACGAACAAAAATCACCAAAATTAAATATTTAGATAAACAAACCATATTTTTAACTATTTTCTTTCAAATATCAAACAAACATAAAACAAAAATAAAATTTTTGTTTCTTAAATGGATTAACCAAAAAAAAAGGAATTACCGCGGACCAAACGGACATTTTCCGAATATAGTAACTCTATTCTTGATTATTTTAAAAACCGTCGGTTTTTCTACAATATACACAATAAAACCTAAATTTTATATTTTGTATATACAATTTATAAACAAACAAAAAAACTTATATTTATTTTAATCTGTGTACATAAAAATTGAGGAAAACAATGGTAAAGCTTTAAAAACTGTGTCAATGTCAATTATTATTGAAATGAAATAAAAATATTACTAACATTCGAGTTAGAAAAAATTGTATAAAATAAATAAAATAGTTTTTAGGCAAATCTATATTTAATTATTTAAGTGAAAAGTGAATATTTTCACAGACTCTACATTACGTAAGAAAAATAAAACCCTAATTAAAAATTAATAACTCAGAAACAAATAAAATAAACGAAAGCAGGTAAATATTCTTCGATGGACTAAACTTATTAATTTAACGAAAAAAGAAAAAAATTATAAACGAATACATAAAAACACAACAAACACATATTATATATTCTTTCTAAATTTTTAATTTTTTTACCAGCTGTTTCTCGTTCGTGTGTCGTCAAAAGCTAAATTCTAAAATAATTTAATATAATAAAAATGTCATAACATTCGTATATACATATATATCTAAATATATTTAGTATAACTTTTTAAAGAAAGAAAAATAATTCCTATAAATTATTATTATGTCTATATATCTACTACCTAAATGTTTATTTCAACTAAAGTATTAAAAATTAATAAATTCAATCTAATTGTAAGCTGTGAAAAACAATGTTCCACAATGGTGAAAGGTGGAGTGCACATCATTTGTAACAAATATTAATATTTATATATTTCAACAAGATTTATACAAATTGTTTTTATTTTGTTTTTTTGTTGGTGTATGATTTTAATTTGCTTTGGCATTAAAAATGCCCGTCTATGTAGTAAGCAACAATGTTTCTGGAAGGACACGCACAGCCTCTTCTTCTATAGCTGATTGGTTTTTATTTGTAAGTGTTTTTCTAAAATTTATCATCAGATCGTAAAATATGCACTCATCATTTTTCTGCATGGCTTTTTATTTTGTTTGTTAATAATTGTTGTTAGTTAAATTTTGTGCACGCTTATTTATTCATATTGAATTTTAATTTTTTTTTAAATTTTTGTATTTTTTGAAGGTTGTTTTAGCTTGGAATTAATTTTAATATTCTTCCGTTGCATTTTTTATAAATTTAAAAATTCCAAGATTCCAAATTAAAGTTATTTTCCATGGATATCAATAAACACAAAAAAAAATAAAAATCCAACTGATTTACAACAAACAACCATTTCTGTGTGCGAGTTATGTCAGGAATTCAAATTAAGGCTGAATCCGAAGAGTTTAATTTTGACTGAGCACTTTTCATGACAAGAATTACTCTTGGAAGATTTTTCAATTCCTCGCAAGAGACAGTACCCTTGAAAAAAAAACTTTTGTTGACAGAGGCAGGTATTAAACCCAAGATCTCTACCACGACAGTGCTTATTATCATTTCATGTGTATTCAGAAGAAATATTCTGTTTGAAGTTTGTGTCATAGAAATCTCCAGTTCAATACTTCGTTCTCAGAGCACAAAGATATTAGATGGGTTTGAAATTAAATTAGACTGAGCTTAATTTAATTGACAAGTATTTTGAAACAAGAGACTTAATCCACCAAACGCTATTCACTTTGCAAAACAAATAATATCCTGCAAAGTTAAGCTCAAAGTGTTTTAAGAAATTTGCAAAGTAGAAAGCTTTTCAATTTTTCACTAATATAAAAACCAATTAATTCCAATTCTACGAAAGTTGTAAATCTTTTATTGTGTCTAACAATCAAATAAGCATTACAAAAATTGGTGCATCATTATATTTTATGGTATTGCAACACATCTAGCTACTTACAAAAGCAAATTTTTATTGGACAAAATTTGTTGAGTCTAGTTCTTCACAATTTTGTACCCAGAAAATGGTAGTTGTGAAAAATTCATGAATGATAATATTCCAATTTCGCTGAACTACTCTGCAAACGGTTGCTTTGCTTATTCCGTACATAGATGCAACACCGTGATATTGGGTTCCATTCCCAGCTCAATGTTGTGTATGGAAAAGTTGTTGCAAGGGACTTAAGCACATACAGTAATCCCCACTTAGTTGCACCTCCCTTAATTGAACATCCCGCTTAATTTACTGAACAAATTGGCTTCGAAAATTTCCCGGTCCAACAAACCGTATAAAAAGCTTTGCTTTTTATACGGTTTGTTGGACCCCGCTTATTTGAATTACTCGCTTAATTGATCTTAAAAAAATGCAGCAGAAAAATTAATACGTGGGCATTTTTCGGATAATTGGATGGACACAAAATTGATTGTGATTGGAAAAATCAAAACGCCAAGGTGTTTTAAAAAAAAGTTGTGCCTTTGCAATATTTCTCCAACAAAAAGGCATGGAAGACCCAACATTTATGGGCCCATATTTTATATAAATTTGACAAAGAAATGGTAAAGCAGACAGACAAAAAATTCTTTTTGTCGACAATGCTGCCTGTCATAAGAAGTTGGACAATTTAAATATAAACGTGCAGTTTGTACCCAGAAATAGAATGTCCATAATTCATTCCCTTGACCAAGGCATTATTCATAGTTTCAAAGCTTACTACTTACTACTTACTGTGATTTTTTGAAAGCTTTAAGAGTTATAAAAACACATACAATTCAGAAAAATTATTATTATTATTATTTAATGTTTGGAAATTATTTCATGCAAATGTTGATCTTGGCTATGTTTCAAATGATCTATCCGCTTAGTCCAATTTTGGAATACTCTTTCCACCATTTTGGCCAGTATCTCACGAATAAATGCTTCAATGTTGTCTTCTAATGCGTCAATTTAAGCGGGCTTGTCTGTATTAATCGACATTAGCTTAAACATAGCCACAAAAACAATAGTCTTAATGCGTTAAAACGCACGATCTAGGTGGCCAATTCACCGGTCCCTAACTTGCCTCTTAATAAGTCCATTGTTGCGCGTGCCGTGTGGCATATGGCAACGTCTTGTTGAAACCACATGTCATGCAAGTCAAGCTCTTGCAGTTGACACTGAAATGTTTATAGAATTAATATCTAGAATGAATATTTTATTTTTTAGTTGACCTCCTCGTGCTTTTATACGGGTTTCGCTTAATTGAGAAGATATGTCAATTAAGCGGGATTTCGCTAGTTGAACCACCCGGATAATTAACCGAAAATTCTGACAAAATTTATATCCCAGTCAATTCTTAGTTCAACTACTCTTTGGCCACTATTTTTTAACTTCTCAAAAGAAACAATAAATAAAAACTTCATGTTCCTTGGTAGATTCGTCAAAGTAAATAAAAGCCTATGTACATTGTCTTGTTAACTATTATTTACGTCTTTATTTTCAAAACAGTTCATACAAGTGTGTATAATGTTTTGACAACTGTTTCGAACAAAAGATTTTTTGCAAATACAAATTTCTGTTTGCATCTTATTAAAAAGGTCTAAATAAAATTTGCAAAAATAATTTTTTGGTGAAAGAAAAAGAAAAAATATTTTGCAATAAAACCTTTCACTTTTCAGAAAAGACATTTTAATTCGCAAAGTAAAAGTGCAGAGCTTCAAAGCGAAAAGTGTTTGGTGAAACAGGGATAAGATTTGTATATTAAGAGATATTTGAGCTAGAAGTTGAATGAAGACGAAAACGAGTTTTTTGAAAACCAAATTTAAAACTTTCGGTATAACTTACAGTAATACTATATTGATACAAAAAAAAAAACAGGTAACACACAATCTCTAAGGTAGTACAACAATAGGTTTATCATATTCTCTAAAGTAAAATAAACCTTATAAGTACTAGGAAACTATATTTCTTAGACCATTTTTTATAGCTGAAATCTCTAAAAACAGTATTGACATATTCGCTTTATGATATCAACATTTTATTTATAAGCTGATATATTATACTTATCATTCTTTTACTGATTATCTTGTTTTACAAAGAAACTTTTTTAAATGATAGTTCGTTATAAACTGTTTTTATTGCTTATTCCAAATATTTCAGAGTATTGCAGCCTATTTTATAATATAATTTGTCCTTCTTGGGTTCAAGATCCACAGAAAAATAGATCATTTAATTTATTTCCCATTATCGTTATCAAGTATTTGTTTTTTATTTAAAAAAATAAAATTTGTCTGTTAATCTAAATGTGATATTTCCTTAAAACAAATACCTTACAAAAAACTTGCTTAAATTATAATCAACGTGAAAATTGTTATCCTTATTAAAACAATAAATAGTGACCGTAAAAACAAAAAACTACTACTTACTTACTTACAGTGGTTGAAATTTAGAAGAGGATTCCAAATCAACATGAAACTCGTTACAACTTAAATGAACAATGAGCTCAGAAACCCTTGGTTATCTTCTGTGTCGAGGATTGCGGTACACCCTGTATAATTTATAAATATATAAATTGACGAAGGTAGCTCAGTATTTCGATGGCTGGCTCAGAAAAAAATAAAAAAACAATTAATATTTTATTAGTCAAAACTTGTTGATTAATTTGTTTATTACTTTCTTTCGACTTCTTTGGCTATAGAAATCTCTTTAAGGTTTCTTCTTCCGCTCCATCGGACTTGAATTGGAAATTATACAATATCTATATCCATATCTGTCAAATTAAGTCTTAACTTACAAAGGAAATATATCTAATGCTTTGCTATTGTCTCTGTTTCTATGATCTTTAAATGAACAGTATATAATCATTTAGACCTTCCTTAACCACTAGAAATTAGCTAAATTAGATTATGTAGATATACAATGAGTTTCGAGTTTATAAGAACTTTATTGGTCCAATATCGTATCAAGCTTAATGGTTTGCTCAATAAAGTTCACCATATTCAAAATACCCACACCTACCATTTCATTCAAAATTTAGTATCCTTCTTGATGGACATACTCATACAAACATAAATCTTTAAATATGTACTTCTGATGTATTATATCCTTCTCAATATTATTTCTTCTCCTATAAACCTAAACCCAAACTCTAACGCAAACAATAAAGCCACAAAATGGTTAATTCTGTGGAAAATATCTTAATCGGAATTTGAAGCCAAAAGACGTCATAACCAAAGCCATTTTGCCAATTCCATTCGGTTCAATTCACCCTCTTATGCTATAGCTATGTTTAGATATTACGAAATATACAAAAGTTTCTCTTGCAAGTATCTATCTTTCTAATAGACACTCCTTCGACGAAGCCTTATGTCTAGGGAGTGTGTAAGGAGAAGATGATGAAGATCCATAAAATCAGATTAACTTCAAAACAAATACAAATATACCCGTAGAAGTAGATACAAATATATATTCTACTGAAACACGAATGAAAATATATAAATATACAAAATAGATTTGATAAGAAAAAATCAAAATAGAAAATGAAAATAAAAGAACAAAAGTCAAGTAAAAGATTGGACAAGAAGCAGATAAACTTTTTTGTGAAAATAAATGAAAAAGGAAGTAGAAATATTATTATCTTCGTGGTTTTACAAAATGCCATTAGCAATGGTTGAAGTTCCTTTTTCTGAGAATTTTGAACTTTCATTAGATTTTGGTTCAAACTATTAACTATTAACTATTAACTATTATCAGTAACTTGAAAGACCGCTTAATTTCTGTGAACCAAGTTTTAAATGGAGCACTTTTTTTAACTTACCTATCTTATAAAGCTGTTTAAGAAAATGTCATTAATAAATAACTATTGCTATTGGTCAATTAATAAAGAAAAACAGAGGCAGTAATGTTTCCCACACTGGTAGCACGCGGTAGCACGCGGCTGTCGATTTGTGTAGAACTTCACAAAAATAATAATAACAATATTTTGCCTGCGACAAAAAAATGTGAGTCCATAATTATTGTCTTCGTTCTCATAAATAATACTTGAGTCGAAATCCGTTAAAAGTTAAAAGGTTTTTACAGTTTTTTGTTGTTCATATGTTTTGAAAAAAAAAATGTCAATTAAAAATTTCGACAAAGTTAAGCAAAAGTTAGCAACAATATTAGGCACATGATAGAATAAGTTTTGTGTTGTGTTAAGAACGTTATCAGTTTAATTATTCTAAAAAATTATATTTTTTGCAGTTTATGAAATAGTTATATTTCAAAATCTATTTTTGTTAACGGGATTTTTAGTCGTTAACCAATTTTTACAATTTTAGTAGTATTTCTTAAAAGTGTTTATTTTTTATATAAACAGGTATAAATTGAATGAATGAAATTAATTTGAAAAAAATATCTATTCTATTATTCACGAGATATCGAGAACCGAACATAAATTTTTACCAAATTTGCGTAATATTTTTTGTAGATTTTACCGAATTTTAGTAATGTTTAGTTTAGGTTTTAAGTTTTTTTTTTTAAACTGTCAATTCGAATTTGAATGTTGAAAACAATATTTCTCATATGATCAAATTAGTTTAAAGCCAATATCTGAAAGTTTTGAAAAGATATTTGAGTCGAATCAACAATTTTTACCAGCTTTTATACATTTTTTGTATGTTTTTATTTTTTTTTGTAAAAAGAACTGTCAATTCGATTTTTCAAAAAATTTGACTAGATGTTAAAAACGTCATTCTCCGTAACATAAAGTTGTTTTGGAGACAAAATCATGTTTAGTTCGTAAAATTTTCGAGGTGACAAATTTGTATGTCAGTTTTTTTCTATAAATCAATTAATTGGATTTTTTTCCAAAAATATACTGGTTTGGTATCATATACTTTTTAAAATTAATTTAAATCCATAGCGGTTTTGATTCGTGAGATATTTAGATCTGACTGAAATTGTCACCTTTTTTTTAACTGCTTTTGTAAAAGAAAACACCCATGCAATTTTTTTAGAGCTTTTTCTGCGTCATTATCTGAACAATAAAATTTATTTGAAGTCCACATCTCTTCTCATTCTTGAGCTATGGACGACGAAAAAAATGCCACGAACGTACGTAAATGTCAAAATGTTCAATTCAACAAATCGGACATATTAAAATACTTCCTATGGGAAGTTAAAAAACGCTTTATCAGTTTAAAAAAAAATAACAAACATAAAGGTTTTTTTTTGAGAAATCAAAACGCGTTTAAATTTTTGAAAACAAACATTTTTGCGGGTCCATTTTTAAGTTCTAAAATACATGTGACACTTCGACCACATCATACATATTACTAGCTTTAATTTAAGTGATATTACTTAAGGTTAGTGAGCATTGATCTTTATCTTAAAACTGCAACAGATAGCTTAATTCTCAAAGTTCTTTTGAACAAAGAAAACTTGTTTGGTCTTTTATAAAATGTTTTGAAGGCTTTCAACAGAATCTAATTGATAGTAAAATAAAAACCTAAAACAAAAAATACTAAAAAGTTTTTTTTTACAAAAATCAGTGTCTAACCAAAAATACAACTTCTACTTAAATTTTGTATTGCATGTTTTTTCAATTCTTATTTTGTATTTCATTTGAAAATTTTTAAGGTCACAAATGAAAAGTTTTAAGTTCTGGTCGCATTCCAGGCTATTTTTTTTTATAAAATTGATTGTTTTAATTTTACTTACCTAAGGTGGCTCTATTTATTTATTTATTTCATCAATTAGAGATCTTAACATCTACAATTAGATTACAAAAGGTAATCTTACCTAAGGTGGCTCTACAGTCCAGGGTGGACCTGGACCTCAACCAACATGCGTCTCCAGCCAGCTCGGTCCTAGCTAGCTAGCTGTCTGCAGTTTCGCACGCCAAGTAGGTTGAAGTCTTCACCCACCTGCGTGCGTCACCTGATTCATGGATTAGATTCGAAGACCAGCCGGGCTGGAGCGTTGATGTCCATTCGGTCAACATGGCCTAGCCATATAGATGGTGATTTTAGATGCTCGAGAGAGGACTTTACTTTTCAATTGTGTTCTAAGTCCAACTAAGCAGCGGTATGCAAGAGTTATTCTTCGTTTGATTTCAGCGCTATGTTTATATCGATACCTAGGTAGACAAAGTCTTCAACTACCCCAAAGTTATAGCTGGGCATACTTGGTCTTGGCCTCATTGCCCACTAAACCCATTTTCATCGCTTCCATCACAATGCTCAAAAACGCTCCACTGACACCAGGCTTTGATCTTTCAATTATGTCAATACCATCGGCATGTCCGAGTAATTGGAAGGACCTTTGAAAGATTGTGCCTCTATTATTGACGGTTGAGTTTTGCACAGTTCTTTCCAGAATGATATTGAAGAAGTCGCATGGCAGTGCATCGCCTTGTCGTCATTCTGCACAAACGTATACGTTTGACAGGGATGCCAAAACTAGACATTGCTCGGTAAAGCTTTTTCCTATAGATGCTGTCATAAGCGGCTTTAAAATCGATAAAGAGATGCTGGGTATCAATTTGAAGTTCATGAGTTTTTTCTAAGAACTGCCGTAGTGTGGTCGATAGTGGACTTTCCTGGTCTGAAGCCACACTGATAAGGACCTATCAGGTTGTTGACGAACGGCTTCAGACTTTCACATAATACAATGTGCAATGTTATAGAGACTGATACCTCTGTATTTGGCGCAATTTAGAGGGTCTCCTTTTTTATCTAACGGGCAAACTATGCTGAGATTCCACTCATCGGGCATGCTTTCTGCCGACCATATTTTGCAGATGAGTTGGTGCATGCTCCCTAACAAGTCATCGCCTGCTACTTTGAATAGTTCGGCAACGATGCCGTCAGCTCCAGCAGCTTTATTTGACTTCACTTCGTCTAGGTCGGGTAGGCGGAATTGTTGATCTGTGTCGACTAGGTTGAGTGGTTCTATCTCCCTTACACCGGAATTCGGATCGTCATCGACATTAAATAATTTGGAGAAATGGTCTTTTCATATTCTCAAAATACTCAAATACAAAATACTGTGGTTCTACTACGAAGTTCTCTTGATCGTCTTTACAGCATTCAGTTTGTGGCTGGTACCCTTTTAAGGTTTTATTTACCTTTTTGGTAAAGTTTACGAACCTCATTCCTGTTGTGACATACCTCTTACTCCTCGATCGCTCTCTTTTTTTCCATATAAGAAGCCGTTGTTCCTCTTTCCTCCTCTGCTCGTAGAGCTCGCGAGCAGCTCTTGTTCTCCTGTTCAGCTCCTTTTTGTGTGCCTGTTGTTTCGCTTCGTGCGCTTGCCGGTATTCGTCGTCAACCTCATTCGCTGTGGTAGCCGTGTGAAACCTACTACTTCAGAGGCAGCATATCTGATGGCTGCAAAGCAAAAGTTGGACATGAAATCAAGGTTTGCACAAAAATTATTTATTATTACTAATTATATATTATTTAGCATCCTTTACCTACACAACCCACTTTACGAAAGAAATCACAGATAATTTAAGCCTTTCTACTTAAACAGCAATTTCTTTTGCACCCTTTTAATTTATTAAAAAAAAGTTGTATGTGTTAACATTTATTTATATAAACAAAATCAATCCAATGGACTTCTTTAGCTATTAAGGGTATAAAGCCAATTAAAATTTGTAACACATTTTTCTACTGACCTTTTTATGTTTTGAAAAAAAAAATAAACAATAAAATGATATCTTTTTCAACTTTGTCTGGCTACCAATTCAAAAATATAAAATATTATTTCGATTTATTCATCTTTTATTATTTTCCTTTTTAAATGGAATTTGCACAAAAATCCATCATGAATAAAGTATAGGACCTACCTACCTTAAATATAACAGATTTTCGATTTAACTTTCACTTCGACGAAGCCACAAAACGCACAATTCACATTCCATGATGGCAACATCGAATGATTTTGGTTTTTATATATTTTTTATTTCAACATGGCAAGGATTATGTGTGCTCTATAAAATCACAGTAGAACGGAATTAAAAACAACAACAAAAACAATTCGGATGCGGGATATCTCGAGGGTAAAACACGAAAATAAAGTCAAACCTCATTGGATTTTCTCGGTGTTCGGCGTAAGCATAGCTACGTACATACAATTCGAACAGTATGGTCTAAAGGGATAGCTGTGGGCTAAGCTAAAGCTGAAATTTGTGTATGCTTGGCAGCTTCTGCCCGTTTCCGGATTGGATTATAGCTAGGCTACAATGCCTAAAAAGTATAGTACTAACTAAAGAGTGCGTCAACAGTTCACTTGGCTTGAGTATTTTTATTCTTCAGGGTCTGTGTAAAAAGGGGCTGTGCTATTTTCTAAACAAAAGTCAATTTTACCTTAAACAATCTTTTTTACAAAACATTAACTTATCAAATACTTAACTGTCATTTCAATGAACTTATTTCATCTAATGCAGTCTTTTGTTATATGAAACAAATTTTGTGACCAATACATACCCCTTTAACACGGAAGTCATGAAAATACTATGAGTACAAAAATATTACGAGCACACTTTTTTTTATGGACAATCCGAATGCTTTGGTTTTTATTATGCGGACAGCCAAAGGACATTTGGGAATGTTTGTTTTCTTTTTCTCTTTATTTCGAACAGCTCTGTGGGAATAGTTATAGACAAAGCTTACTCTCTGACGAATTAAATTTATACAGATTGAGAGGAGCTATAAAAGTTATACGAAAAACCCTGGACAAGAATAGATATGTATATTCACAAATGTGTATGGGCTCTTCTGTTGGGTATATAAGAATTATGTGCACTCGGGTTGTAAAAAAGGCTCTCAAGTTGTAAAACCACAAGCTAAAAAGTCCTTCAGTCAAAAAGTAAAAAAGAGTTTCCGGAAATGTCAGGCTAAAACAAATATTTGTTAGGTTTGTAAGTAAAAAGTATTTTTTTTATTTAGTGAGGAAAAAATCGAATACCTATCCCTATCCTATACTAGGTACATGCAAGTCCATAATGACAAAACAAAAATAAAAGTCTATAGCAAACACTCCTGAATGGGGGAAAATGTAAAAGTCATGTTTGTTTTTTTCTATACAAAAAATATCATTGCCCAACCCAATGTTTCTACAAAACATCACAAATGGTTCTATTGCGGTTAGTAAAACCAATATGAATTATGTATTAAGTTTTGTTTTTATATTTTGTATAGGTAGCTTAGGTACTTATAGACACATTTGTTAAGAGCTTTTTTCACCATAAGTTTCTTGCAACAAAAATAAGCTCTATTATTGGGATGGAGAAGTTTTACTACTTTCATTTACAAAATATAAAATACAAACTTTTATTCAAAACATACTTAAGACTTAATGTTTAAAGTACCTTCTTTTGTTGTTTAGTTGGAATTTTCGAAAGGTTTGTTTTTTTTTTAAATAGAAAGACAAAGAAATTAAAATCGTGGCTGATGAGATTTAAAACGTGCTTTGGTCTAATGGCAGAAATTGTGAAAATTAATATTCTCCCACAATCAAAAAACCATCTTATTTCTTAAAGTATGCAAAAGCAGATGAATGAATTATGTATTTGAAAATTCTACGTTTTAAACTTTAAAATTATGAAAAATAAAGTCTCATACCTGAAAAAGAAATCCATTCTTAATATAAAAGATTTAATAATTACAACCAAGACTTGAAGTTAAGTTTTGTTGATTTTAAATTTTAAAAAGCAATCCACATTGATAAGATCCCGTCTGTGCCCGTCACTCTTTGTTTTTTTTTAAACTTGAACAAAATATCAAAAAAGAGATTTTGTGTAGAATAAAAAAAATGTCAAGTCATGTTATGACGGATTTATATTGACAAAATAAGCTTTTCGAGAGCCATTCAAGAAAAAAATCAGGTCTTTGATTTGTATCTCGTCGAAAAGTACATCAAGATCATTAAGGAATGCTCTTCAAAAGCTTACCATTCTAGATCCGCATAATCACTGTTTCCCTATCATGTTGGTCTTCGCAGATATGCAGTGAGTATTGTGGGGATACCAAGACTTTCTGTATGTTCTCCTATCGGCCAATGTCCTTTACATATTGCAGTAACAACGGCTATATTATGTCTGGGCCTGCATAAAAGCACTACAGAACGGGTTTTGTTATAGGTAAGACATGTCTTTCTGGATATGGTACATTCCGTTACACTATCCTACCTGCA